>NW_027633225.1:0-236161 GCF_053919585.1 Euprymna scolopes
GTAATTTCTTCTGCCTTACTTCATGTTCAAATTGTAATTTCTTCTGCATTTTTCTATGTTCAAAATTGTAATTTCTTCTGCCTTTCTTCATGTTCAATTTGTAATTTCTTCTGCCTTTCTTCATGTTCAAATTGTAATTTCTTCTGCATTTTTCTATGTTCAAATTGTAATTTCTTCTGCCTTTCTTCATGTTAAAATTGTAATTTCTTCTGCCTTTCTTCATGTTCTAATTGTAATTTCTTCTGCATTTTTCTATGTTCAAATTGTAATTTCTTCTGCCTTTCTTCATGTTAAAATTGTAATTTCTTCTGCCTTTCTTCATGTTCAAATTGTAATTTCTTCTGCCTTTCTTCATGTTCAAATTGTAATTTCTTCTGCCATTTCTTCATGTTCAAATTGTAATTTCTTCTGCATTTTTCTATGTTCAAATTGTAATTTCTTCTGCCTTTCTTCATGTTCAAATTGTAATTTCTTCTGCATTTTTCTATGTTCAAATTGTAATTTCTTCTGCCTTTCTTCATGTTCAAATTGTAATTTCTTCTGCATTTTTCTATGTTCAAATTGTAATTTCTTCTGCATTTTTCTATGTTAAAATTGTAATTTCTTCTGCCTTTCTTCATGTTCAAATTGTAATTTCTTCTGCATTTTTCTATGTTAAAATTGTAATTTCTTCTGCCTTTCTTCATGTTCAAATTGTAATTTCTTCTGCATTTTTCTATGTTAAAATTGTAATTTCTTCTGCCTTTCTTCATGTTCAAATTGTAATTTCTTCTGCATTTTTCTATGTTAAAATTGTAATTTCTTCTGCCTTTCTTCATGTTCAAATTGTAATTTCTTCTGCATTTTTCTATGTTCAAATTGTAATTTCTTCTGCCTTTCTTCATGTTCAAATTGTAATTTCTTCTGCCTTTCTTCATGTTCAAATTGTAATTTCTTCTGCATTTTTCTATGTTAAAATTGTAATTTCTTCTGCCTTTCTTCATGTTCAAATTGTAATTTCTTCTGCCTTTCTTCATGTTCAAATTGTAATTTCTTCTGCATTTTTTCTATGTTAAAATTGTAATTTCTTCTGCCTTTCTTCATGTTCAAATTGTAATTTCTTCTGCATTTTTCTATGTTAAAATTGTAATTTCTTCTGCCTTTCTTCATGTTCAAATTGTAATTTCTTCTGCATTTTTCTATGTTAAAAATTGTAATTTCTTCTGCCTTTCTTCATGTTCAAATTGTAATTTCTTCTGCATTTTTCTATGTTAAAATTGTAATTTCTTCTGCCTTTCTTCATGTTCAAATTGTAATTTCTTCTGCCTTTCTTCATGTTCAAATTGTAATTTCTTCTGCATTTTTCTATGTTAAAATTGTAATTTCTTCTGCCTTTCTTCATGTTCAAATTGTAATTTCTTCTGCATTTCTTCTATGTTAAAATTGTAATTTCTTCTGCATTTTTCTATGTTAAAATTGTAATTTCTTCTGCCTTTCTTCATGTTAAAATTGTAATTTCTTCTGCATTTTTCTATGTTAAAATTGTAATTTCTTCTGCCTTTCTTCATGTTCAAATTGTAATTTCTTCTGCATTTTTCTATGTTAAAATTGTAATTTCTTCTGCCTTTCTTCATGTTCAAATTGTAATTTCTTCTGCATTTTTCTATGTTAAAATTGTAATTTCTTCTGCCTTTCTTCATGTTCAAATTGTAATTTCTTCTGCATTTTTCTATGTTAAAATTGTAATTTCTTCTGCCTTTCTTCATGTTCAAATTGTAATTTCTTCTGCATTTTTCTATGTTCAAATTGTAATTTCTTCTGCCTTTCTTCATGTTAAAATTGTAATTTCTTCTGCCTTTCTTCATGTTCAAATTGTAATTTCTTCTGCCTTTCTTCATGTTCAAATTGTAATTTCTTCTGCATTTTTCTATGTTAAAATTGTAATTTCTTCTGCCTTTCTTCATGTTCAAATTGTAATTTCTTCTGCCTTTCTTCATGTTCAAATTGTAATTTCTTCTGCATTTTTCTATGTTAAAATTGTAATTTCTTCTGCCTTTCTTCATGTTCAAATTGTAATTTCTTCTGCATTTTTCTATGTTAAAATTGTAATTTCTTCTGCCTTTCTTCATGTTCAAATTGTAATTTCTTCTGCATTTTTCTATGTAAAAATTGTAATTTCTTCTGCCTTTCTTCATGTTAAAATTGTAATTTCTTCTGCATTTTTCTATGTTAAAATTGTAATTTCTTCTGCCTTTCTTCATGTTCAAATTGTAATTTCTTCTGCCTTTCTTCATGTTCAAATTGTAATTTCTTCTGCATTTTTCTATGTTAAAATTGTAATTTCTTCTGCCTTTCTTCATGTTCAAATTGTAATTTCTTCTGCATTTTTCTATGTTAAAATTGTAATTTCTTCTGCATTTTTCTATGTTAAAATTGTAATTTCTTCTGCCTTTCTTCATGTTAAAATTGTAATTTCTTCTGCATTTTTCTATGTTAAAATTGTAATTTCTTCTGCCTTTCTTCATGTTCAAATTGTAATTTCTTCTGCATTTTTCTATGTTAAAATTGTAATTTCTTCTGCCTTTCTTCATGTTCAAATTGTAATTTCTTCTGCATTTTTCTATGTTAAAATTGTAATTTCTTCTGCCTTTCTTCATGTTCAAATTGTAATTTCTTCTGCATTTTTCTATGTTAAAATTGTAATTTCTTCTGCCTTTCTTCATGTTCAAATTGTAATTTCTTCTGCATTTTTCTATGTTCAAATTGTAATTTCTTCTGCCTTTCTTCATGTTCAAATTGTAATTTCTTCTGCCTTTCTTCATGTTCAAATTGTAATTTCTTCTGCATTTTTCTATGTTAAAATTGTAATTTCTTCTGCCTTTCTTCATGTTAAAATTGTAATTTCTTCTGCCTTTCTTCATGTTAAAATTGTAATTTCTTCTGCCTTTCTTCATGTTAAAATTGTAATTTCTTCTGCCTTTCTTCATGTTCAAATTGTAATTTCTTCTGCATTTTTCTATGTTAAAATTGTAATTTCTTCTGCCTTTCTTCATGTTAAAATTGTAATTTCTTCTGCCTTTTTTCATGTTCAAATTGTAATTTTTTCTGCCTTTCTTCATGTTCAAATTGTAATTTCTTCTGCATTTTTCTATGTTAAAATTGTAATTTCTTCTGCCTTTCTTCATGTTCAAATTGTAATTTCTTCTGCATTTTTCTATGTTAAAATTGTAATTTCTTCTGCCTTTCTTCATGTTCAAATTGTAATTTCTTCTGCCTTTCTTCATGTTCAAATTGTAATTTCTTCTGCATTTTTCTATGTTAAAATTGTAATTTCTTCTGCCTTTCTTCATGTTCAAATTGTAATTTCTTCTGCCTTTCTTCATGTTCAAATTGTAATTTCTTCTGCATTTTTCTATGTTAAAATTGTAATTTCTTCTGCCTTTCTTCATGTTCAAATTGTAATTTCTTCTGCATTTTTCTATGTTAAAATTGTAATTTCTTCTGCCTTTCTTCATGTTCAAATTGTAATTTCTTCTGCATTTTTCTATGTTAAAATTGTAATTTCTTCTGCCTTTCTTCATGTTCAAATTGTAATTTTTTCTGCATTTTTCTATGTTCAAATTGTAATTTCTTCTGCCTTTCTTCATGTTAAAATTGTAATTTCTTCTGCCTTTCTTCATGTTCAAATTGTAATTTCTTCTGCCTTTCTTCATGTTCAAATTGTAATTTCTTCTGCATTTTTCTATGTTCAAATTGTAATTTCTTCTGCCTTTCTTCATGTTAAAATTGTAATTTCTTCTGCCTTTCTTCATGTTCTAATTGTAATTTCTTCTGCATTTTTCTATGTTCAAATTGTAATTTCTTCTGCCTTTCTTCATGTTAAAATTGTAATTTCTTCTGCCTTTCTTCATGTTCAAATTGTAATTTCTTCTGCCTTTCTTCATGTTCAAATTGTAATTTCTTCTGCATTTTTCTATGTTCAAATTGTAATTTCTTCTGCATTTTTCTATGTTAAAATTGTAATTTCTTCTGCCTTTCTTCATGTTCAAATTGTAATTTCTTCTGCATTTTTCTATGTTAAAATTGTAATTTCTTCTGCCTTTCTTCATGTTCAAATTGTAATTTCTTCTGCATTTTTCTATGTTAAAATTGTAATTTCTTCTGCCTTTCTTCATGTTCAAATTGTAATTTCTTCTGCATTTTTCTATGTTAAAATTGTAATTTCTTCTGCCTTTCTTCATGTTCAAATTGTAATTTCTTCTGCATTTTTCTATGTTAAAATTGTAATTTCTTCTGCATTTTTCTATGTTAAAATTGTAATTTCTTCTGCCTTTCTTCATGTTCAAATTGTAATTTCTTCTGCCTTTCTTCATGTTCAAATTGTAATTTCTTCTGCCTTTCTTCATGTTCAAATTGTAATTTCTTCTGCATTTTTCTATGTTCAAATTGTAATTTCTTCTGCCTTTCTTCATGTTAAAATTGTAATTTCTTCTGCATTTTTCTATGTTCAAATTGTAATTTCTTCTGCCTTTCTTCATGTTCAAATTGTAATTTCTTCTGCATTTTTCTATGTTAAAATTGTAATTTCTTCTGCCTTTCTTCATGTTCAAATTGTAATTTCTTCTGCCTTTCTTCATGTTCAAATTGTAATTTCTTCTGCATTTTTCTATGTTAAAATTGTAATTTCTTCTGCCTTTCTTCATGTTCAAATTGTAATTTCTTCTGCATTTTTCTATGTTAAAATTGTAATTTCTTCTGCCTTTCTTCATGTTCAAATTGTAATTTCTTCTGCATTTTTCTATGTAAAAATTGTAATTTCTTCTGCCTTTCTTCATGTTCAAATTGTAATTTCTTCTGCATTTTTCTATGTTAAAATTGTAATTTCTTCTGCCTTTCTTCATGTTCAAATTGTAATTTCTTCTGCCTTTCTTCATGTTCAAATTGTAATTTCTTCTGCATTTTTCTATGTTAAAATTGTAATTTCTTCTGCCTTTCTTCATGTTCAAATTGTAATTTCTTCTGCATTTTTCTATGTTAAAATTGTAATTTCTTCTGCATTTTTCTATGTTAAAATTGTAATTTCTTCTGCCTTTCTTCATGTTAAAATTGTAATTTCTTCTGCATTTTTCTATGTTAAAATTGTAATTTCTTCTGCCTTTCTTCATGTTCAAATTGTAATTTCTTCTGCATTTTTCTATGTTAAAATTGTAATTTCTTCTGCCTTTCTTCATGTTCAAATTGTAATTTCTTCTGCATTTTTCTATGTTAAAATTGTAATTTCTTCTGCCTTTCTTCATGTTCAAATTGTAATTTCTTCTGCCTTTCTTCATGTTCAAATTGTAATTTCTTCTGCCTTTCTTCATGTTCAAATTGTAATTTCTTCTGCCTTTCTTCATGTTCAAATTGTAATTTCTTCTGCATTTTTCTATGTTAAAATTGTAATTTCTTCTGCCTTTCTTCATGTTCAAATTGTAATTTCTTCTGCCTTTCTTCATGTTCAAATTGTAATTTCTTCTGCATTTTTCTATGTTAAAATTGTAATTTCTTCTGCCTTTCTTCATGTTCAAATTGTAATTTCTTCTGCATTTTTCTATGTTAAAATTGTAATTTCTTCTGCCTTTCTTCATGTTCAAATTGTAATTTCTTCTGCATTTTTCTATGTAAAAATTGTAATTTCTTCTGCCTTTCTTCATGTTAAAATTGTAATTTCTTCTGCATTTTTCTATGTTAAAATTGTAATTTCTTCTGCCTTTCTTCATGTTCAAATTGTAATTTCTTCTGCCTTTCTTCATGTTCAAATTGTAATTTCTTCTGCATTTTTCTATGTTAAAATTGTAATTTCTTCTGCCTTTCTTCATGTTCAAATTGTAATTTCTTCTGCATTTTTCTATGTTAAAATTGTAATTTCTTCTGCATTTTTCTATGTTAAAATTGTAATTTCTTCTGCCTTTCTTCATGTTAAAATTGTAATTTCTTCTGCATTTTTCTATGTTAAAATTGTAATTTCTTCTGCCTTTCTTCATGTTCAAATTGTAATTTCTTCTGCATTTTTCTATGTTAAAATTGTAATTTCTTCTGCCTTTCTTCATGTTCAAATTGTAATTTCTTCTGCATTTTTCTATGTTAAAATTGTAATTTCTTCTGCCTTTCTTCATGTTCAAATTGTAATTTCTTCTGCATTTTTCTATGTTAAAATTGTAATTTCTTCTGCCTTTCTTCATGTTCAAATTGTAATTTCTTCTGCATTTTTTCTATGTTCAAATTGTAATTTCTTCTGCCTTTCTTCATGTTCAAATTGTAATTTCTTCTGCCTTTCTTCATGTTCAAATTGTAATTTCTTCTGCATTTTTCTATGTTAAAATTGTAATTTCTTCTGCCTTTCTTCATGTTAAAATTGTAATTTCTTCTGCCTTTCTTCATGTTAAAATTGTAATTTCTTCTGCCTTTCTTCATGTTAAAATTGTAATTTCTTCTGCCTTTCTTCATGTTCAAATTGTAATTTCTTCTGCATTTTTCTATGTTAAAATTGTAATTTCTTCTGCCTTTCTTCATGTTAAAATTGTAATTTCTTCTGCCTTTTTTCATGTTCAAATTGTAATTTTTTCTGCCTTTCTTCATGTTCAAATTGTAATTTCTTCTGCATTTTTCTATGTTAAAATTGTAATTTCTTCTGCCTTTCTTCATGTTCAAATTGTAATTTCTTCTGCATTTTTCTATGTTAAAATTGTAATTTCTTCTGCCTTTCTTCATGTTCAAATTGTAATTTCTTCTGCCTTTCTTCATGTTCAAATTGTAATTTCTTCTGCATTTTTCTATGTTAAAATTGTAATTTCTTCTGCCTTTCTTCATGTTCAAATTGTAATTTCTTCTGCCTTTCTTCATGTTCAAATTGTAATTTCTTCTGCATTTTTCTATGTTAAAATTGTAATTTCTTCTGCCTTTCTTCATGTTCAAATTGTAATTTCTTCTGCATTTTTCTATGTTAAAATTGTAATTTCTTCTGCCTTTCTTCATGTTCAAATTGTAATTTCTTCTGCATTTTTCTATGTTAAAATTGTAATTTCTTCTGCCTTTCTTCATGTTCAAATTGTAATTTTTTCTGCATTTTTCTATGTTCAAATTGTAATTTCTTCTGCCTTTCTTCATGTTAAAATTGTAATTTCTTCTGCCTTTCTTCATGTTCAAATTGTAATTTTTTCTGCCTTTCTTCATGTTCAAATTGTAATTTCTTCTGCATTTTTCTATGTTCAAATTGTAATTTCTTCTGCCTTTCTTCCATGTTAAAATTGTAATTTCTTCTGCCTTTCTTCATGTTCTAATTGTAATTTCTTCTGCATTTTTCTATGTTCAAATTGTAATTTCTTCTGCCTTTCTTCATGTTAAAATTGTAATTTCTTCTGCCTTTCTTCATGTTCAAATTGTAATTTCTTCTGCCTTTCTTCATGTTCAAATTGTAATTTCTTCTGCATTTTTCTATGTTCAAATTGTAATTTCTTCTGCATTTTTCTATGTTAAAATTGTAATTTCTTCTGCCTTTCTTCATGTTCAAATTGTAATTTCTTCTGCATTTTTCTATGTTAAAATTGTAATTTCTTCTGCCTTTCTTCATGTTCAAATTGTAATTTCTTCTGCATTTTTCTATGTTAAAATTGTAATTTCTTCTGCCTTTCTTCATGTTCAAATTGTAATTTCTTCTGCATTTTTCTATGTTAAAATTGTAATTTCTTCTGCCTTTCTTCATGTTCAAATTGTAATTTCTTCTGCATTTTTCTATGTTAAAATTGTAATTTCTTCTGCCATTTTTCTATGTTAAAATTGTAATTTCTTCTGCCTTTCTTCATGTTAAAATTGTAATTTCTTCTGCATTTTTCTATGTTAAAATTGTAATTTCTTCTGCCTTTCTTCATGTTCAAATTGTAATTTCTTCTGCATTTTTCTATGTTAAAATTGTAATTTCTTCTGCATTTTTCTATGTTAAAATTGTAATTTCTTCTGCCTTTCTTCATGTTCAAATTGTAATTTCTTCTGCCTTTCTTCATGTTCAAATTGTAATTTCTTCTGCCTTTCTTCATGTTCAAATTGTAATTTCTTCTGCATTTTTCTATGTTCAAATTGTAATTTCTTCTGCCTTTCTTCATGTTAAAATTGTAATTTCTTCTGCATTTTTCTATGTTCAAATTGTAATTTCTTCTGCCTTTCTTCATGTTCAAATTGTAATTTCTTCTGCATTTTTCTATGTTAAAATTGTAATTTCTTCTGCCTTTCTTCATGTTCAAATTGTAATTTCTTCTGCCTTTCTTCATGTTCAAATTGTAATTTCTTCTGCATTTTTCTATGTTAAAATTGTAATTTCTTCTGCCTTTCTTCATGTTCAAATTGTAATTTCTTCTGCATTTTTCTATGTTAAAATTGTAATTTCTTCTGCCTTTCTTCATGTTCAAATTGTAATTTCTTCTGCATTTTTCTATGTAAAAATTGTAATTTCTTCTGCCTTTCTTCATGTTCAAATTGTAATTTCTTCTGCATTTTTCTATGTTAAAATTGTAATTTCTTCTGCCTTTCTTCATGTTCAAATTGTAATTTCTTCTGCCTTTCTTCATGTTCAAATTGTAATTTCTTCTGCATTTTTCTATGTTAAAATTGTAATTTCTTCTGCCTTTCTTCATGTTCAAATTGTAATTTCTTCTGCATTTTTCTATGTTAAAATTGTAATTTCTTCTGCATTTTTCTATGTTAAAATTGTAATTTCTTCTGCCTTTCTTCATGTTAAAATTGTAATTTCTTCTGCATTTTTCTATGTTAAAATTGTAATTTCTTCTGCCTTTCTTCATGTTCAAATTGTAATTTCTTCTGCATTTTTCTATGTTAAAATTGTAATTTCTTCTGCCTTTCTTCATGTTCAAATTGTAATTTCTTCTGCATTTTTCTATGTTAAAATTGTAATTTCTTCTGCCTTTCTTCATGTTCAAATTGTAATTTCTTCTGCCTTTCTTCATGTTCAAATTGTAATTTCTTCTGCCTTTCTTCATGTTCAAATTGTAATTTCTTCTGCCTTTCTTCATGTTCAAATTGTAATTTCTTCTGCATTTTTCTATGTTAAAATTGTAATTTCTTCTGCCTTTCTTCATGTTCAAATTGTAATTTCTTCTGCCTTTCTTCATGTTCAAATTGTAATTTCTTCTGCATTTTTCTATGTTAAAATTGTAATTTCTTCTGCCTTTCTTCATGTTCAAATTGTAATTTCTTCTGCATTTTTCTATGTTAAAATTGTAATTTCTTCTGCCTTTCTTCATGTTCAAATTGTAATTTCTTCTGCATTTTTCTATGTAAAAATTGTAATTTCTTCTGCCTTTCTTCATGTTAAAATTGTAATTTCTTCTGCATTTTTCTATGTTAAAATTGTAATTTCTTCTGCCTTTCTTCATGTTCAAATTGTAATTTCTTCTGCCTTTCTTCATGTTCAAATTGTAATTTCTTCTGCATTTTTCTATGTTAAAATTGTAATTTCTTCTGCCTTTCTTCATGTTCAAATTGTAATTTCTTCTGCATTTTTCTATGTTAAAATTGTAATTTCTTCTGCATTTTTCTATGTTAAAATTGTAATTTCTTCTGCCTTTCTTCATGTTAAAATTGTAATTTCTTCTGCATTTTTCTATGTTAAAATTGTAATTTCTTCTGCCTTTCTTCATGTTCAAATTGTAATTTCTTCTGCATTTTTCTATGTTAAAATTGTAATTTCTTCTGCCTTTCTTCATGTTCAAATTGTAATTTCTTCTGCATTTTTCTATGTTAAAATTGTAATTTCTTCTGCCTTTCTTCATGTTCAAATTGTAATTTCTTCTGCATTTTTCTATGTTAAAATTGTAATTTCTTCTGCCTTTCTTCATGTTCAAATTGTAATTTCTTCTGCATTTTTCTATGTTCAAATTGTAATTTCTTCTGCCTTTCTTCATGTTCAAATTGTAATTTCTTCTGCCTTTCTTCATGTTCAAATTGTAATTTCTTCTGCATTTTTCTATGTTAAAATTGTAATTTCTTCTGCCTTTCTTCATGTTAAAATTGTAATTTCTTCTGCCTTTCTTCATGTTAAAATTGTAATTTCTTCTGCCTTTCTTCATGTTAAAATTGTAATTTCTTCTGCCTTTCTTCATGTTCAAATTGTAATTTCTTCTGCATTTTTCTATGTTAAAATTGTAATTTCTTCTGCCTTTCTTCATGTTAAAATTGTAATTTCTTCTGCCTTTTTTCATGTTCAAATTGTAATTTTTTCTGCCTTTCTTCATGTTCAAATTGTAATTTCTTCTGCATTTTTCTATGTTAAAATTGTAATTTCTTCTGCCTTTCTTCATGTTCAAATTGTAATTTCTTCTGCATTTTTCTATGTTAAAATTGTAATTTCTTCTGCCTTTCTTCATGTTCAAATTGTAATTTCTTCTGCCTTTCTTCATGTTCAAATTGTAATTTCTTCTGCATTTTTCTATGTTAAAATTGTAATTTCTTCTGCCTTTCTTCATGTTCAAATTGTAATTTCTTCTGCCTTTCTTCATGTTCAAATTGTAATTTCTTCTGCATTTTTCTATGTTAAAATTGTAATTTCTTCTGCCTTTCTTCATGTTCAAATTGTAATTTCTTCTGCATTTTTCTATGTTAAAATTGTAATTTCTTCTGCCTTTCTTCATGTTCAAATTGTAATTTCTTCTGCATTTTTCTATGTTAAAATTGTAATTTCTTCTGCCTTTCTTCATGTTCAAATTGTAATTTTTTCTGCATTTTTCTATGTTCAAATTGTAATTTCTTCTGCCTTTCTTCATGTTAAAATTGTAATTTCTTCTGCCTTTCTTCATGTTCAAATTGTAATTTTTTCTGCCTTTCTTCATGTTCAAATTGTAATTTCTTCTGCATTTTTCTATGTTCAAATTGTAATTTCTTCTGCCTTTCTTCATGTTAAAATTGTAATTTCTTCTGCCTTTCTTCATGTTCTAATTGTAATTTCTTCTGCATTTTTCTATGTTCAAATTGTAATTTCTTCTGCCTTTCTTCATGTTAAAATTGTAATTTCTTCTGCCTTTCTTCATGTTCAAATTGTAATTTCTTCTGCCTTTCTTCATGTTCAAATTGTAATTTCTTCTGCATTTTTCTATGTTCAAATTGTAATTTCTTCTGCATTTTTCTATGTTAAAATTGTAATTTCTTCTGCCTTTCTTCATGTTCAAATTGTAATTTCTTCTGCATTTTTCTATGTTAAAATTGTAATTTCTTCTGCCTTTCTTCATGTTCAAATTGTAATTTCTTCTGCATTTTTCTATGTTAAAATTGTAATTTCTTCTGCCTTTCTTCATGTTCAAATTGTAATTTCTTCTGCATTTTTCTATGTTAAAATTGTAATTTCTTCTGCCTTTCTTCATGTTCAAATTGTAATTTCTTCTGCATTTTTCTATGTTAAAATTGTAATTTCTTCTGCATTTTTCTATGTTAAAATTGTAATTTCTTCTGCCTTTCTTCATGTTAAAATTGTAATTTCTTCTGCATTTTTCTATGTTCAAATTGTAATTTCTTCTGCCTTTCTTCATGTTCAAATTGTAATTTCTTCTGCCTTTCTTCATGTTAAAATTGTAATTTCTTTTGCCTTTCTTCATGTTCAAATTGTAATTTCTTCTGCATTTTTCTATGTTAAAATTGTAATTTCTTCTGCCTTTCTTCATGTTCAAATTGTAATTTCTTCTGCATTTTTCTATGTTAAAATTGTAATTTCTTCTGCCTTTCTTCATGTTCAAATTGTAATTTCTTCTGCCTTTCTTCATGTTCAAATTGTAATTTCTTCTGCCTTTCTTCATGTTCAAATTGTAATTTCTTCTGCCTTTCTTCATGTTCAAATTGTAATTTCTTCTGCATTTTTCTATGTTAAAATTGTAATTTCTTCTGCCTTTCTTCATGTTCAAATTGTAATTTCTTCTGCCTTTCTTCATGTTCAAATTATAATTTCTTCTGCCTTTCTTCATGTTAAAATTGTAATTTCTTCTGCCTTTCTTCATGTTCAAATTGTAATTTCTTCTGCCTTTCTTCATGTTAAAATTGTAATTTCTTCTGCCTTTCTTCATGTTCAAATTGTAATTTCTTCTGCCTTTCTTCATGTTAAAATTGTAATTTCTTCTGCCTTTCTTCATGTTCAAATTGTAATTTCTTCTGCATTTTTCTATGTTCAAATTGTAATTTCTTCTGCATTTTTCTATGTTCAAATTGTAATTTCTTCTGCCTTTCTTCATGTTCAAATTATAATTTCTTCTGCCTTTCTTCATGTTCAAATTGTAATTTCTTCTGCATTTTTCTATGTTAAAATTGTAATTTCTTCTGCCTTTCTTCATGTTCAAATTATAATTTCTTCTGCCTTTCTTCATGTTCAAATTGTAATTTCTTCTGCATTTTTCTATGTTAAAATTGTAATTTCTTCTGCCTTTCTTCATGTTCAAATTATAATTTCTTCTGCCTTTCTTCATGTTCAAATTGTAATTTCGTCTGCCTTTCTTCATGTTCAAATTGTAATTTCTTCTACCTTTCTTCATGTTAAAATTGTAATTTCTTCTGCCTTTCTTCATGTTAAAATTGTAATTTCTTCTGCCTTTCTTCATGTTAAAATTGTAATTTCTTCTGCCTTTCTTCATGTTCAAATTGTAATTTCTTCTGCCTTTCTTCATGTTCAAATTGTAATTTCTTCTGCATTTTTCTATGTTCAAATTGTAATTTCTTCTGCATTTTTCTATGTTCAAATTGTAATTTCTTCTGCCTTTCTTCATGTTCAAATTATAATTTCATCTGCCTTTCTTCATGTTAAAATTGTAATTTCTTCTGCCTTTCTTCATGTTCAAATTGTAATTTCTTCTACCTTTCTTCATGTTAAAATTGTAATTTCTTCTGCCTTTCTTCATGTTAAAATTGTAATTTCTTCTGCCTTTCTTCATGTTAAAATTGTAATTTCTTCTGCCTTTCTTCATGTTCAAATTGTAATTTCTTCTGCATTTTTCTATGTTAAAATTGTAATTTCTTCTGCCTTTCTTCATGTTGAAATTGTAATTTCTTCTGCCTTTCTTCATGTTCAAATTGTAATTTCTTCTGCATTTTTCTATGTTAAAATTGTAATTTCTTCTGCCTTTCTTCATGTTCAAATTGTAATTTCTTCTGCATTTTTCTATGTTAAAATTGTAATTTCTTCTGCATTTTTCTATGTTAAAATTGTAATTTCTTCTGCCTTTCTTCATGTTCAAATTGTAATTTCTTCTGCCTTTCTTCATGTTCAAATTGTAATTTCTTCTGCATTTTTCTATGTTAAAATTGTAATTTCTTCTGCCTTTCTTCATGTTCAAATTGTAATTTCTTCTGCCTTTCTTCATGTTCAAATTGTAATTTCTTCTGCATTTTTCTATGTTCAAATTGTAATTTCTTCTGCCTTTCTTCATGTTAAAATTGTAATTTCTTCTGCCTTTCTTCATGTTCAAATTGTAATTTCTTCTGCATTTTTCTATGTTCAAATTGTAATTTCTTCTGCCTTTCTTCATGTTAAAATTGTAATTTCTTCTGCCTTTCTTCATGTTCAAATTGTAATTTCTTCTGCCTTTCTTCATGTTCAAATTGTAATTTCTTCTGCATTTTTCTATGTTCAAATTGTAATTTCTTCTGCCTTTCTTCATGTTCAAATTATAATTTCTTCTGCCTTTCTTCATGTTAAAATTGTAATTTCTTCTGCCTTTCTTCATGTTAAAATTGTAATTTCTTCTGCCTTTCTTCATGTAAAAATTGTAATTTCTTCTGCCTTTCTTCATGTTCAAATTGTAATTTCTTCTGCATTTTTCTATGTTCAAATTGTAATTTCTTCTGCATTTTTCTATGTTAAAATTGTAATTTCTTCTGCCTTTCTTCATGTTCAAATTGTAATTTCTTCTGCATTTTTCTATGTTAAAATTGTAATTTCTTCTGCCTTTCTTCATGTTCAAATTGTAATTTCTTCTGCATTTTTCTATGTTAAAATTGTAATTTCTTCTGCCTTTCTTCATGTTCAAATTGTAATTTCTTCTGCATTTTTCTATGTTAAAATTGTAATTTCTTCTGCCTTTCTTCATGTTCAAATTGTAATTTCTTCTGCATTTTTCTATGTTAAAATTGTAATTTCTTCTGCATTTTTCTATGTTAAAATTGTAATTTCTTCTGCCTTTCTTCATGTTCAAATTGTAATTTCTTCTGCCTTTCTTCATGTTCAAATTGTAATTTCTTCTGCCTTTCTTCATGTTCAAATTGTAATTTCTTCTGCATTTTTCTATGTTCAAATTGTAATTTCTTCTGCCTTTCTTCATGTTAAAATTGTAATTTCTTCTGCCTTTCTTCATGTTCAAATTGTAATTTCTTCTGCATTTTTCTATGTTCAAATTGTAATTTCTTCTGCCTTTCTTCATGTTAAAATTGTAATTTCTTCTGCCTTTCTTCATGTTCAAATTGTAATTTCTTCTGCCTTTCTTCATGTTCAAATTGTAATTTCTTCTGCATTTTTCTATGTTCAAATTGTAATTTCTTCTGCCTTTCTTCATGTTAAAATTGTAATTTCTTCTGCATTTTTCTATGTTAAAATTGTAATTTCTTCTGCCTTTCTTCATGTTCAAATTGTAATTTCTTCTGCCTTTCTTCATGTTCAAATTATAATTTCTTCTGCCTTTCTTCATGTTAAAATTGTAATTTTTTCTGCCTTTCTTCATGTTCAAATTGTAATTTCTTCTGCCTTTCTTCATGTTAAAATTGTAATTTCTTCTGCCTTTCTTCATGTTAAAATTGTAATTTCTTCTGCCTTTCTTCATGTTAAAATTGTAATTTCTTCTGCCTTTCTTCATGTTCAAATTGTAATTTCTTCTGCATTTTTCTATGTTCAAATTGTAATTTCTTCTGCATTTTTCTATGTTAAAATTGTAATTTCTTCTGCCTTTCTTCATGTTCAAATTATAATTTCTTCTGCCTTTCTTCATGTTCAAATTGTAATTTCTTCTGCATTTTTCTATGTTAAAATTGTAATTTCTTCTGCCTTTCTTCATGTTCGAATTATAATTTCTTCTGCCTTTCTTCATGTTCAAATTGTAATTTCTTCTGCATTTTTCTATGTTAAAATTGTAATTTCTTCTGCCTTTCTTCATGTTCAAATTGTAATTTCTTCTGCCTTTCTTCATGTTCAAATTGTAATTTCTTCTGCCTTTCTTCATGTTCAAATTGTAATTTCTTCTGCATTTTTCTATGTTCAAATTGTAATTTCTTCTGCCTTTCTTCATGTTCAAATTGTAATTTCTTCTACCTTTCTTCATGTTAAAATTGTAATTTCTTCTGCCTTTCTTCATGTTAAAATTGTAATTTCTTCTTCCTTTCTTCATGTTAAAATTGTAATTTCTTCTGCCTTTCTTCATGTTCAAATTGTAATTTCTTCTGCCTTTCTTCATGTTCAAATTGTAATTTCTTCTGCATTTTTCTATGTTCAAATTGTAATTTCTTCTGCATTTTTCTATGTTAAAATTGTAATTTCTTCTGCCTTTCTTCATGTTCAAATTATAATTTCTTCTGCCTTTCTTCATGTTCAAATTGTAATTTCTTCTGCATTTTTCTATGTTAAAATTGTAATTTCTTCTGCCTTTCTTCATGTTCGAATTATAATTTCTTCTGCCTTTCTTCATGTTCAAATTGTAATTTCTTCTGCATTTTTCTATGTTAAAATTGTAATTTCTTCTGCCTTTCTTCATGTTCAAATTGTAATTTCTTCTGCCTTTCTTCATGTTCAAATTGTAATTTCTTCTGCATTTTTCTATGTTAAAATTGTAATTTCTTCTGCCTTTCTTCATGTTCAAATTATAATTTCTTCTGCCTTTCTTCATGTTCAAATTGTAATTTCTTCTGCATTTTTCTATGTTCAAATTGTAATTTCTTCTGCCTTTCTTCATGTTCAAATTGTAATTTCTTCTACCTTTCTTCATGTTAAAATTGTAATTTCTTCTGCCTTTCTTCATGTTAAAATTGTAATTTCTTCTGTCTTTCTTCATGTTAAAATTGTAATTTCTTCTGCCTTTCTTCATGTTCAAATTGTAATTTCTTCTGCCTTTCTTCATGTTCAAATTGTAATTTCTTCTGCATTTTTCTATGTTCAAATTGTAATTTCTTCTGCATTTTTCTATGTTCAAATTGTAATTTCTTCTGCCTTTCTTCATGTTCAAATTATAATTTCATCTGCCTTTCTTCATGTTAAAATTGTAATTTCTTCTGCCTTTCTTCATGTTCAAATTGTAATTTCTTCTACCTTTCTTCATGTTAAAATTGTAATTTCTTCTGCCTTTCCTCATGTTAAAATTGTAATTTCTTCTGCCTTTCTTCATGTTAAAATTGTAATTTCTTCTGCCTTTCTTCATGTTCAAATTGTAATTTCTTCTGCATTTTTCTATGTTAAAATTGTAATTTCTTCTGCCTTTCTTCATGTTGAAATTGTAATTTCTTCTGCCTTTCTTCATGTTCAAATTGTAATTTCTTCTGCATTTTTCTATGTTAAAATTGTAATTTCTTCTGCCTTTCTTCATGTTCAAATTGTAATTTGTTCTGCATTTTTCTATGTTAAAATTGTAATTTCTTCTGCCTTTCTTCATGTTCAAATTGTAATTTCTTCTGCATTTTTCTATGTTAAAATTGTAATTTCTTCTGCATTTTTCTATGTTAAAATTGTAATTTCTTCTGCCTTTCTTCATGTTCAAATTGTAATTTCTTCTGCATTTTTCTATGTTAAAATTGTAATTTCTTCTGCATTTTTCTATGTTAAAATTGTAATTTCTTCTGCATTTTTCTATGTTAAAATTGTAATTTCTTCTGCCTTTCTTCATGTTCAAATTGTAATTTCTTCTGCATTTTTCTATGTTAAAATTGTAATTTCTTCTGCCTTTCTTCATGTTAAAATTGTAATTTCTTCTGCATTTTTCTATGTTAAAATTGTAATTTCTTCTGCCTTTCTTCATGTTCAAATTGTAATTTCTTCTGCATTTTTCTATGTTAAAATTGTAATTTCTTCTGCCTTTCTTCATGTTCAAATTGTAATTTCTTCTGCATTTTTCTATGTTAAAATTGTAATTTCTTCTGCATTTTTCTATGTTAAAATTGTAATTTCTTCTGCCTTTCTTCATGTTCAAATTGTAATTTCTTCTGCATTTTTCTATGTTCAAATTGTAATTTCTTCTGCCTTTCTTCATGTTCAAATTGTAATTTCTTCTGCCTTTCTTCATGTTAAAATTGTAATTTCTTCTGCCTTTCTTCATGTTAAAATTGTAATTTCTTCTGCCTTTCTTCATGTTAAAATTGTAATTTCTTCTGCATTTTTCTATGTTAAAATTGTAATTTCTTCTTCCTTTCTTCATGTTAAAATTGTAATGTCTTCTGCATTTTTCTATGTTAAAATTGTAATTTCTTCTGCCTTTCTTCATGTTCAAATTGTAATTTCTTCTGCATTTTTCTATGTTAAAATTGTAATTTCTTCTGCCTTTCTTCATGTTCAAATTGTAATTTCTTCTGCATTTTTCTATGTTAAAATTGTAATTTCTTCTGCCTTTCTTCATGTTCAAATTGTAATTTCTTCTGCATTTTTCTATGTTAAAATTGTAATTTCTTCTGCCTTTCTTCATGTTCAAATTGTAATTTCTTCTGCATTTTTCTATGTTAAAATTGTAATTTCTTCTGCATTTTTCTATGTTAAAATTGTAATTTCTTCTGCATTTTTCTATGTTAAAATTGTAATTTCTTCTGCCTTTCTTCATGTTCAAATTGTAATTTCTTCTGCATTTTTCTATGTTAAAATTGTAATTTCTTCTGCATTTTTCTATGTTAAAATTGTAATTTCTTCTGCATTTTTCTATGTTAAAATTGTAATTTCTTCTGCATTTTTCTATGTTAAAATTGTAATTTCTTCTGCCTTTCTTCATGTTCAAATTGTAATTTCTTCTGCATTTTTCTATGTTAAAATTGTAATTTCTTCTGCATTTTTTTATGTTAAAATTGTAATTTCTTCTGCATTTTTCTATGTTAAAATTGTAATTTCTTCTGCCTTTCTTCATGTTCAAATTGTAATTTCTTCTGCATTTTTCTATGTTAAAATTGTAATTTCTTCTGCCTTTCTTCATGTTAAAATTGTAATTTCTTCTGCATTTTTCTATGTTAAAATTGTAATTTCTTCTGCCTTTCTTCATGTTCAAATTGTAATTTCTTCTGCATTTTTCTATGTTAAAATTGTAATTTCTTCTGCCTTTCTTCATGTTCAAATTGTAATTTCTTCTGCATTTTTCTATGTTAAAATTGTAATTTCTTCTGCATTTTTCTATGTTAAAATTGTAATTTCTTCTGCCTTTCTTCATGTTAAAATTGTAATTTCTTCTGCATTTTTCAATGTTAAAATTGTAATTTCTTCTGCCTTTCTTCATGTTCAAATTGTAATTTCTTCTGCATTTTTCTATGTTCAAATTGTAATTTCTTCTGCCTTTCTTCATGTTAAAATTGTAATTTCTTCTGCATTTTTCTATGTTAAAATTGTAATTTCTTCTGCCTTTCTTCATGTTCAAATTGTAATTTCTTCTGCATTTTTCTATGTTAAAATTGTAATTTCTTCTGCCTTTCTTCATGTTCAAATTGTAATTTCTTCTGCATTTTTCTATGTTAAAATTGTAATTTCTTCTGCATTTTTCTATGTTAAAATTGTAATTTCTTCTGCCTTTCTTCATGTTCAAATTGTAATTTCTTCTGCATTTTTCTATGTTAAAATTGTAATTTCTTCTGCATTTTTCTATGTTCAAATTGTAATTTCTTCTGCCTTTCTTCATGTTCAAATTATAATTTCTTCTGCCTTTCTTCATGTTAAAATTGTAATTTCTTCTGCCTTTCTTCATGTTAAAATTGTAATTTCTTCTGCCTTTCTTCATGTTAAAATTGTAATTTCTTCTGCCTTTCTTCATGTTCAAATTGTAATTTCTTCTGCATTTTTCTATGTTAAAATTGTAATTTCTTCTGCCTTTCTTCATGTTAAAATTGTAATTTCTTCTGCATTTTTCTATGTTAAAATTGTAATTTCTTCTGCATTTTTCTATGTTAAAATTGTAATTTCTTCTGCCTTTCTTCATGTTCAAATTGTAATTTCTTCTGCATTTTTCTATGTTCAAATTGTAATTTCTTCTGCCTTTCTTCATGTTAAAATTGTAATTTCTTCTGCATTTTTCTATGTTAAAATTGTAATTTCTTCTGCCTTTCTTCATGTTCAAATTGTAATTTCTTCTGCATTTTTCTATGTTAAAATTGTAATTTCTTCTGCATTTTTCTATGTTAAAATTGTAATTTCTTCTGCATTTTTCTATGTTAAAATTGTAATTTCTTCTGCCTTTCTTCATGTTCAAATTGTAATTTCTTCTGCATTTTTCTATGTTAAAATTGTAATTTCTTCTGCCTTTCTTCATGTTAAAATTGTAATTTCTTCTGCATTTTTCTATGTTCAAATTGTAATTTCTTCTGCATTTTTCTATGTTCAAATTGTAATTTCTTCTGCCTTTCTTCATGTTCAAATTATAATTTCTTCTTCCTTTCTTCATGTTAAAATTGTAATTTCTTCTGCATTTTTCTATGTTAAAATTGTAATTTCTTCTGCCTTTCTTCATGTTCAAATTGTAATTTCTTCTGCCTTTCTTCATGTTCAAATTGTAATTTCTTCTTCCTTTCTTCATGTTCAAATTGTAATTTCTTCTGCCTTTCTTCATGTTCAAATTGTAATTTCTTCTTCCTTTCTTCATGTTCAAATTGTAATTTCTTCTGCCTTTCTTCATGTTCAAATTGTAATTTCTTCTGCCTTTCTTCATGTTAAAATTGTAATTTCTTCTGCATTTTTCTATGTTCAAATTGTAATTTCTTCTGCATTTTTCTATGTTCAAATTGTAATTTCTTCTGCCTTTCTTCATGTTCAAATTATAATTTCTTCTTCCTTTCTTCATGTTAAAATTGTAATTTCTTCTGCATTTTTCTATGTTAAAATTGTAATTTCTTCTGCCTTTCTTCATGTTCAAATTGTAATTTCTTCTGCCTTTCTTCATGTTCAAATTGTAATTTCTTCTGCATTTTTCTATGTTCAAATTGTAATTTCTTCTGCCTTTCTTCATGTTAAAATTGTAATTTCTTCTGCATTTTTCTATGTTAAAATTGTAATTTCTTCTGCCTTTCTTCATGTTCAAATTGTAATTTCTTCTGCCTTTCTTCATGTTCAAATTGTAATTTCTTCTGCATTTTTCTATGTTCAAATTGTAATTTCTTCTGCCTTTCTTCATGTTAAAATTGTAATTTCTTCTGCATTTTTCTATGTTAAAATTGTAATTTCTTCTGCCTTTCTTCATGTTCAAATTGTAATTTCTTCTGCCTTTCTTCATGTTCAAATTGTAATTTCTTCTGCATTTTTCTATGTTAAAATTGTAATTTCTTCTGCCTTTCTTCATGTTCAAATTGTAATTTCTTCTGCATTTTTCTATGTTAAAATTGTAATTTCTTCTGCCTTTCTTCATGTTCAAATTGTAATTTCTTCTGCCTTTCTTCATGTTCAAATTGTAATTTCTTCTGCATTTTTCTATGTTCAAATTGTAATTTCTTCTGCCTTTCTTCATGTTAAAATTGTAATTTCTTCTGCATTTTTCTATGTTCAAATTGTAATTTCTTCTGCATTTTTCTATGTTCAAATTGTAATTTCTTCTGCCTTTCTTCATGTTCAAATTATAATTTCTTCTTCCTTTCTTCATGTTAAAATTGTAATTTCTTCTGCATTTTTCTATGTTAAAATTGTAATTTCTTCTGCCTTTCTTCATGTTCAAATTGTAATTTCTTCTGCATTTTTCTATGTTCAAATTGTAATTTCTTCTGCCTTTCTTCATGTTCAAATTGTAATTTCTTCTGCATTTTTCTATGTTAAAATTGTAATTTCTTCTGCCTTTCTTCATGTTCAAATTGTAATTTCTTCTGCATTTTTCTATGTTCAAATTGTAATTTCTTCTGCCTTTCTTCATGTTCAAATTGTAATTTCTTCTGCATTTTTCTATGTTCAAATTGTAATTTCTTCTGCCTTTCTTCATGTTCAAATTGTAATTTCTTCTGCCTTTCTTCATGTTAAAATTGTAATTTCTTCTGCATTTTTCTATGTTAAAATTGTAATTTCTTCTGCCTTTCTTCATGTTCAAATTGTAATTTCTTCTGCCTTTCTTCATGTTCAAATTGTAATTTCTTCTGCATTTTTCTATGTTCAAATTGTAATTTCTTCTGCCTTTCTTCATGTTAAAATTGTAATTTCTTCTGCATTTTTCTATGTTAAAATTGTAATTTCTTCTGCCTTTCTTCATGTTCAAATTGTAATTTCTTCTGCCTTTCTTCATGTTCAAATTGTAATTTCTTCTGCATTTTTCTATGTTAAAATTGTAATTTCTTCTGCCTTTCTTCATGTTCAAATTGTAATTTCTTCTGCATTTTTCTATGTTAAAATTGTAATTTCTTCTGCCTTTCTTCATGTTAAAATTGTAATTTCTTCTGCCTTTCTTCATGTTCAAATTGTAATTTCTTCTGCATTTTTCTATGTTAAAATTGTAATTTCTTCTGCCTTTCTTCATGTTCAAATTGTAATTTCTTCTGCCTTTCTTCATGTTAAAATTGTAATTTCTTCTGCCTTTCTTCATGTTAAAATTGTAATTTCTTCTGCCTTTCTTCATGTTAAAATTGTAATTTCTTCTGCATTTTTCTATGTTAAAATTGTAATTTCTTCTGCCTTTCTTCATGTTCAAATTGTAATTTCTTCTGCATTTTTCTATGTTAAAATTGTAATTTCTTCTGCATTTTTCTATGTTAAAATTGTAATTTCTTCTGCATTTTTCTATGTTAAAATTGTAATTTCTTCTGCCTTTCTTCATGTTCAAATTGTAATTTCTTCTGCATTTTTCTATGTTAAAATTGTAATTTCTTCTGCCTTTCTTCATGTTAAAATTGTAATTTCTTCTGCATTTTTCTATGTTAAAATTGTAATTTCTTCTGCCTTTCTTCATGTTCAAATTGTAATTTCTTCTGCATTTTTCTATGTTAAAATTGTAATTTCTTCTGCCTTTCTTCATGTTCAAATTGTAATTTCTTCTGCATTTTTCTATGTTAAAATTGTAATTTCTTCTGCATTTTTCTATGTTAAAATTGTAATTTCTTCTGCCTTTCTTCATGTTAAAATTGTAATTTCTTCTGCATTTTTCAATGTTAAAATTGTAATTTCTTCTGCCTTTCTTCATGTTCAAATTGTAATTTCTTCTGCATTTTTCTATGTTCAAATTGTAATTTCTTCTGCCTTTCTTCATGTTAAAATTGTAATTTCTTCTGCATTTTTCTATGTTAAAATTGTAATTTCTTCTGCCTTTCTTCATGTTCAAATTGTAATTTCTTCTGCATTTTTCTATGTTCAAATTGTAATTTCTTCTGCCTTTCTTCATGTTCAAATTGTAATTTCTTCTGCATTTTTCTATGTTAAAATTGTAATTTCTTCTGCATTTTTCTATGTTAAAATTGTAATTTCTTCTGCCTTTCTTCATGTTCAAATTGTAATTTCTTCTGCATTTTTCTATGTTAAAATTGTAATTTCTTCTGCATTTTTCTATGTTCAAATTGTAATTTCTTCTGCCTTTCTTCATGTTCAAATTATAATTTCTTCTGCCTTTCTTCATGTTAAAATTGTAATTTCTTCTGCCTTTCTTCATGTTAAAATTGTAATTTCTTCTGCCTTTCTTCATGTTAAAATTGTAATTTCTTCTGCCTTTCTTCATGTTCAAATTGTAATTTCTTCTGCATTTTTCTATGTTAAAATTGTAATTTCTTCTGCCTTTCTTCATGTTAAAATTGTAATTTCTTCTGCATTTTTCTATGTTAAAATTGTAATTTCTTCTGCATTTTTCTATGTTAAAATTGTAATTTCTTCTGCCTTTCTTCATGTTCAAATTGTAATTTCTTCTGCATTTTTCTATGTTCAAATTGTAATTTCTTCTGCCTTTCTTCATGTTAAAATTGTAATTTCTTCTGCATTTTTCTATGTTAAAATTGTAATTTCTTCTGCCTTTCTTCATGTTCAAATTGTAATTTCTTCTGCATTTTTCTATGTTAAAATTGTAATTTCTTCTGCATTTTTCTATGTTAAAATTGTAATTTCTTCTGCATTTTTCTATGTTAAAATTGTAATTTCTTCTGCCTTTCTTCATGTTCAAATTGTAATTTCTTCTGCATTTTTCTATGTTAAAATTGTAATTTCTTCTGCCTTTCTTCATGTTAAAATTGTAATTTCTTCTGCATTTTTCTATGTTCAAATTGTAATTTCTTCTGCATTTTTCTATGTTCAAATTGTAATTTCTTCTGCCTTTCTTCATGTTCAAATTATAATTTCTTCTTCCTTTCTTCATGTTAAAATTGTAATTTCTTCTGCATTTTTCTATGTTAAAATTGTAATTTCTTCTGCCTTTCTTCATGTTCAAATTGTAATTTCTTCTGCCTTTCTTCATGTTCAAATTGTAATTTCTTCTTCCTTTCTTCATGTTCAAATTGTAATTTCTTCTGCCTTTCTTCATGTTCAAATTGTAATTTCTTCTTCCTTTCTTCATGTTCAAATTGTAATTTCTTCTGCCTTTCTTCATGTTCAAATTGTAATTTCTTCTGCCTTTCTTCATGTTAAAATTGTAATTTCTTCTGCATTTTTCTATGTTCAAATTGTAATTTCTTCTGCATTTTTCTATGTTCAAATTGTAATTTCTTCTGCCTTTCTTCATGTTCAAATTATAATTTCTTCTTCCTTTCTTCATGTTAAAATTGTAATTTCTTCTGCATTTTTCTATGTTAAAATTGTAATTTCTTCTGCCTTTCTTCATGTTCAAATTGTAATTTCTTCTGCCTTTCTTCATGTTCAAATTGTAATTTCTTCTGCATTTTTCTATGTTCAAATTGTAATTTCTTCTGCCTTTCTTCATGTTAAAATTGTAATTTCTTCTGCATTTTTCTATGTTAAAATTGTAATTTCTTCTGCCTTTCTTCATGTTCAAATTGTAATTTCTTCTGCCTTTCTTCATGTTCAAATTGTAATTTCTTCTGCATTTTTCTATGTTCAAATTGTAATTTCTTCTGCCTTTCTTCATGTTAAAATTGTAATTTCTTCTGCATTTTTCTATGTTAAAATTGTAATTTCTTCTGCCTTTCTTCATGTTCAAATTGTAATTTCTTCTGCCTTTCTTCATGTTCAAATTGTAATTTCTTCTGCATTTTTCTATGTTAAAATTGTAATTTCTTCTGCCTTTCTTCATGTTCAAATTGTAATTTCTTCTGCATTTTTCTATGTTAAAATTGTAATTTCTTCTGCCTTTCTTCATGTTAAAATTGTAATTTCTTCTGCCTTTCTTCATGTTCAAATTGTAATTTCTTCTGCATTTTTCTATGTTAAAATTGTAATTTCTTCTGCCTTTCTTCATGTTCAAATTGTAATTTCTTCTGCCTTTCTTCATGTTAAAATTGTAATTTCTTCTGCATTTTTCTATGTTAAAATTGTAATTTCTTCTGCCTTTCTTCATGTTAAAATTGTAATTTCTTCTGCATTTTTCTATGTTAAAATTGTAATTTCTTCTGCCTTTCTTCATGTTCAAATTGTAATTTCTTCTGCATTTTTCTATGTTAAAATTGTAATTTCTTCTGCATTTTTCTATGTTAAAATTGTAATTTCTTCTGCATTTTTCTATGTTAAAATTGTAATTTCTTCTGCCTTTCTTCATGTTCAAATTGTAATTTCTTCTGCATTTTTCTATGTTAAAATTGTAATTTCTTCTGCCTTTCTTCATGTTAAAATTGTAATTTCTTCTGCATTTTTCTATGTTAAAATTGTAATTTCTTCTGCCTTTCTTCATGTTCAAATTGTAATTTCTTCTGCATTTTTCTATGTTAAAATTGTAATTTCTTCTGCCTTTCTTCATGTTCAAATTGTAATTTCTTCTGCATTTTTCTATGTTAAAATTGTAATTTCTTCTGCATTTTTCTATGTTAAAATTGTAATTTCTTCTGCCTTTCTTCATGTTAAAATTGTAATTTCTTCTGCATTTTTCAATGTTAAAATTGTAATTTCTTCTGCCTTTCTTCATGTTCAAATTGTAATTTCTTCTGCATTTTTCTATGTTAAAATTGTAATTTCTTCTGCATTTTTCTATGTTCAAATTGTAATTTCTTCTGCCTTTCTTCATGTTCAAATTATAATTTCTTCTGCCTTTCTTCATGTTAAAATTGTAATTTCTTCTGCCTTTCTTCATGTTAAAATTGTAATTTCTTCTGCCTTTCTTCATGTTCAAATTATAATTTCTTCTGCCTTTCTTCATGTTAAAATTGTAATTTCTTCTGCCTTTCTTCATGTTCAAATTGTAATTTCTTCTGCCTTTCTTCATGTTAAAATTGTAATTTCTTCTGCATTTTTCTATGTTAAAATTGTAATTTCTTCTGCCTTTCTTCATGTTCAAATTGTAATTTCTTCTGCATTTTTCTATGTTAAAATTGTAATTTCTTCTGCCTTTCTTCATGTTCAAATTGTAATTTCTTCTGCATTTTTCTATGTTAAAATTGTAATTTCTTCTGCATTTTTCTATGTTAAAATTGTAATTTCTTCTGCCTTTCTTCATGTTCAAATTGTAATTTCTTCTGCATTTTTCTATGTTAAAATTGTAATTTCTTCTGCATTTTTCTATGTTCAAATTGTAATTTCTTCTGCCTTTCTTCATGTTCAAATTATAATTTCTTCTGCCTTTCTTCATGTTAAAATTGTAATTTCTTCTGCCTTTCTTCATGTTAAAATTGTAATTTCTTCTGCCTTTCTTCATGTTAAAATTGTAATTTCTTCTGCCTTTCTTCATGTTCAAATTGTAATTTCTTCTGCATTTTTCTATGTTAAAATTGTAATTTCTTCTGCCTTTCTTCATGTTAAAATTGTAATTTCTTCTGCATTTTTCTATGTTAAAATTGTAATTTCTTCTGCATTTTTCTATGTTAAAATTGTAATTTCTTCTGCCTTTCTTCATGTTCAAATTGTAATTTCTTCTGCATTTTTCTATGTTCAAATTGTAATTTCTTCTGCCTTTCTTCATGTTAAAATTGTAATTTCTTCTGCATTTTTCTATGTTAAAATTGTAATTTCTTCTGCCTTTCTTCATGTTCAAATTGTAATTTCTTCTGCATTTTTCTATGTTAAAATTGTAATTTCTTCTGCCTTTCTTCATGTTCAAATTGTAATTTCTTCTGCATTTTTCTATGTTAAAATTGTAATTTCTTCTGCCTTTCTTCATGTTAAAATTGTAATTTCTTCTGCCTTTCTTCATGTTCAAATTGTAATTTCTTCTGCATTTTTCTATGTTAAAATTGTAATTTCTTCTGCCTTTCTTCATGTTCAAATTGTAATTTCTTCTGCCTTTCTTCATGTTAAAATTGTAATTTCTTCTGCCTTTCTTCATGTTAAAATTGTAATTTCTTCTGCCTTTCTTCATGTTCAAATTGTAATTTCTTCTGCATTTTTCTATGTTAAAATTATAATTTCTTCTGCCTTTCTTCATGTTCAAATTGTAATTTCTTCTGCATTTTTCTATGTTAAAATTGTAATTTCTTCTGCCTTTCTTCATGTTCAAATTGTAATTTCTTCTGCATTTTTCTATGTTAAAATTGTAATTTCTTCTGCATTTTTCTATGTTAAAATTGTAATTTCTTCTGCATTTTTCTATGTTAAAATTGTAATTTCTTCTGCCTTTCTTCATGTTCAAATTGTAATTTCTTCTGCCTTTCTTCATGTTAAAATTGTAATTTCTTCTGCCTTTCTTCATGTTAAAATTGTAATTTCTTCTGCCTTTCTTCATGTTCAAATTGTAATTTCTTCTGCATTTTTCTATGTTAAAATTGTAATTTCTTCTGCCTTTCTTCATGTTCAAATTGTAATTTCTTCTGCATTTTTCTATGTTAAAATTGTAATTTCTTCTGCCTTTCTTCATGTTCAAATTGTAATTTCTTCTGCATTTTTCTATGTTAAAATTGTAATTTCTTCTGCATTTTTCTATGTTAAAATTGTAATTTCTTCTGCATTTTTCTATGTTAAAATTGTAATTTCTTCTGCCTTTCTTCATGTTCAAATTGTAATTTCTTCTGCATTTTTCTATGTTAAAATTGTAATTTCTTCTGCCTTTCTTCATGTTCAAATTGTAATTTCTTCTGCCTTTCTTCATGTTCAAATTGTAATTTCTTCTGCCTTTCTTCATGTTAAAATTGTAATTTCTTCTGCATTTTTCTATGTTAAAATTGTAATTTCTTCTTCCTTTCTTCATGTTCAAATTGTAATTTCTTCTGCATTTTTCTATGTTAAAATTGTAATTTCTTCTGCCTTTCTTCATGTTCAAATTGTAATTTCTTCTGCATTTTTCTATGTTAAAATTGTAATTTCTTCTGCCTTTCTTCATGTTAAAATTGTAATTTCTTCTGCATTTTTCTATGTTAAAATTGTAATTTCTTCTTCCTTTCTTCATGTTAAAATTGTAATTTCTTCTGCATTTTTCTATGTTAAAATTGTAATTTCTTCTGCCTTTCTTCATGTTCAAATTGTAATTTCTTCTGCATTTTTCTATGTTAAAATTGTAATTTCTTCTGCCTTTCTTCATGTTCAAATTGTAATTTCTTCTGCATTTTTCTATGTTAAAATTGTAATTTCTTCTGCATTTTTCTATGTTAAAATTGTAATTTCTTCTGCATTTTTCTATGTTAAAATTGTAATTTCTTCTGCCTTTCTTCATGTTCAAATTGTAATTTCTTCTGCATTTTTCTATGTTAAAATTGTAATTTCTTCTGCCTTTCTTCATGTTAAAATTGTAATTTCTTCTGCATTTTTCTATGTTCAAATTGTAATTTCTTCTGCATTTTTCTATGTTCAAATTGTAATTTCTTCTGCCTTTCTTCATGTTCAAATTATAATTTCTTCTTCCTTTCTTCATGTTAAAATTGTAATTTCTTCTGCATTTTTCTATGTTAAAATTGTAATTTCTTCTGCCTTTCTTCATGTTCAAATTGTAATTTCTTCTGCCTTTCTTCATGTTCAAATTGTAATTTCTTCTTCCTTTCTTCATGTTCAAATTGTAATTTCTTCTGCCTTTCTTCATGTTAAAATTGTAATTTCTTCTGCCTTTCTTCATGTTAAAATTGTAATTTCTTCTGCATTTTTCTATGTTCAAATTGTAATTTCTTCTGCATTTTTCTATGTTCAAATTGTAATTTCTTCTGCCTTTCTTCATGTTCAAATTATAATTTCTTCTTCCTTTCTTCATGTTAAAATTGTAATTTCTTCTGCATTTTTCTATGTTAAAATTGTAATTTCTTCTGCCTTTCTTCATGTTCAAATTGTAATTTCTTCTGCCTTTCTTCATGTTCAAATTGTAATTTCTTCTGCATTTTTCTATGTTCAAATTGTAATTTCTTCTGCCTTTCTTCATGTTAAAATTGTAATTTCTTCTGCATTTTTCTATGTTAAAATTGTAATTTCTTCTGCCTTTCTTCATGTTCAAATTGTAATTTCTTCTGCCTTTCTTCATGTTCAAATTGTAATTTCTTCTGCATTTTTCTATGTTAAAATTGTAATTTCTTCTGCCTTTCTTCATGTTCAAATTGTAATTTCTTCTGCCTTTCTTCATGTTAAAATTGTAATTTCTTCTGCATTTTTCTATGTTAAAATTGTAATTTCTTCTGCCTTTCTTCATGTTCAAATTGTAATTTCTTCTGCCTTTCTTCATGTTAAAATTGTAATTTCTTCTGCCTTTCTTCATGTTCAAATTGTAATTTCTTCTGCCTTTCTTCATGTTAAAATTGTAATTTCTTCTGCATTTTTCTATGTTAAAATTGTAATTTCTTCTGCCTTTCTTCATGTTCAAATTGTAATTTCTTCTGCATTTTTCTATGTTAAAATTGTAATTTCTTCTGCCTTTCTTCATGTTAAAATTGTAATTTCTTCTGCCTTTCTTCATGTTCAAATTGTAATTTCTTCTGCCTTTCTTCATGTTCAAATTGTAATTTCTTCTGCATTTTTCTATGTTCAAATTGTAATTTCTTCTGCCTTTCTTCATGTTCAAATTATAATTTCTTCTTCCTTTCTTCATGTTAAAATTGTAATTTCTTCTGCATTTTTCTATGTTAAAATTGTAATTTCTTCTGCCTTTCTTCATGTTCAAATTGTAATTTCTTCTGCCTTTCTTCATGTTCAAATTGTAATTTCTTCTGCATTTTTCTATGTTAAAATTGTAATTTCTTCTGCCTTTCTTCATGTTCAAATTGTAATTTCTTCTGCCTTTCTTCATGTTAAAATTGTAATTTCTTCTGCATTTTTCTATGTTAAAATTGTAATTTCTTCTGCCTTTCTTCATGTTAAAATTGTAATTTCTTCTGCATTTTTCTATGTTAAAATTGTAATTTCTTCTGCCTTTCTTCATGTTCAAATTGTAATTTCTTCTGCCTTTCTTCATGTTCAAATTGTAATTTCTTCTGCATTTTTCTATGTTAAAATTGTAATTTCTTCTGCCTTTCTTCATGTTCAAATTGTAATTTCTTCTGCATTTTTCTATGTTAAAATTGTAATTTCTTCTGCCTTTCTTCATGTTAAAATTGTAATTTCTTCTGCCTTTCTTCATGTTCAAATTGTAATTTCTTCTGCATTTTTCTATGTTAAAATTGTAATTTCTTCTGCCTTTCTTCATGTTCAAATTGTAATTTCTTCTGCCTTTCTTCATGTTAAAATTGTAATTTCTTCTGCCTTTCTTCATGTTAAAATTGTAATTTCTTCTGCCTTTCTTCATGTTAAAATTGTAATTTCTTCTGCATTTTTCTATGTTAAAATTGTAATTTCTTCTGCCTTTCTTCATGTTCAAATTGTAATTTCTTCTGCATTTTTCTATGTTAAAATTGTAATTTCTTCTGCATTTTTCTATGTTAAAATTGTAATTTCTTCTGCATTTTTCTATGTTAAAATTGTAATTTCTTCTGCCTTTCTTCATGTTCAAATTGTAATTTCTTCTGCATTTTTCTATGTTAAAATTGTAATTTCTTCTGCCTTTCTTCATGTTAAAATTGTAATTTCTTCTGCATTTTTCTATGTTAAAATTGTAATTTCTTCTGCCTTTCTTCATGTTCAAATTGTAATTTCTTCTGCATTTTTCTATGTTAAAATTGTAATTTCTTCTGCCTTTCTTCATGTTCAAATTGTAATTTCTTCTGCATTTTTCTATGTTAAAATTGTAATTTCTTCTGCATTTTTCTATGTTAAAATTGTAATTTCTTCTGCCTTTCTTCATGTTAAAATTGTAATTTCTTCTGCATTTTTCAATGTTAAAATTGTAATTTCTTCTGCCTTTCTTCATGTTCAAATTGTAATTTCTTCTGCATTTTTCTATGTTCAAATTGTAATTTCTTCTGCCTTTCTTCATGTTAAAATTGTAATTTCTTCTGCATTTTTCTATGTTAAAATTGTAATTTCTTCTGCCTTTCTTCATGTTCAAATTGTAATTTCTTCTGCATTTTTCTATGTTAAAATTGTAATTTCTTCTGCCTTTCTTCATGTTAAAATTGTAATTTCTTCTGCATTTTTCTATGTTCAAATTGTAATTTCTTCTGCATTTTTCTATGTTAAAATTGTAATTTCTTCTGCCTTTCTTCATGTTCAAATTGTAATTTCTTCTGCATTTTTCTATGTTAAAATTGTAATTTCTTCTGCATTTTTCTATGTTAAAATTGTAATTTCTTCTGCCTTTCTTCATGTTCAAATTGTAATTTCTTCTGCATTTTTCTATGTTAAAATTGTAATTTCTTCTGCATTTTTCTATGTTCAAATTGTAATTTCTTCTGCCTTTCTTCATGTTCAAATTATAATTTCTTCTGCCTTTCTTCATGTTAAAATTGTAATTTCTTCTGCCTTTCTTCATGTTAAAATTGTAATTTCTTCTGCCTTTCTTCATGTTAAAATTGTAATTTCTTCTGCCTTTCTTCATGTTCAAATTGTAATTTCTTCTGCATTTTTCTATGTTAAAATTGTAATTTCTTCTGCCTTTCTTCATGTTAAAATTGTAATTTCTTCTGCATTTTTCTATGTTAAAATTGTAATTTCTTCTGCATTTTTCTATGTTAAAATTGTAATTTCTTCTGCCTTTCTTCATGTTCAAATTGTAATTTCTTCTGCATTTTTCTATGTTCAAATTGTAATTTCTTCTGCCTTTCTTCATGTTAAAATTGTAATTTCTTCTGCATTTTTCTATGTTAAAATTGTAATTTCTTCTGCCTTTCTTCATGTTCAAATTGTAATTTCTTCTGCATTTTTCTATGTTAAAATTGTAATTTCTTCTGCCTTTCTTCATGTTCAAATTGTAATTTCTTCTGCATTTTTCTATGTTAAAATTGTAATTTCTTCTGCCTTTCTTCATGTTAAAATTGTAATTTCTTCTGCCTTTCTTCATGTTAAAATTGTAATTTCTTCTGCCTTTCTTCATGTTCAAATTGTAATTTCTTCTGCCTTTCTTCATGTTCAAATTGTAATTTCTTCTGCATTTTTCTATGTTAAAATTGTAATTTCTTCTGCCTTTCTTCATGTTAAAATTGTAATTTCTTCTGCCTTTCTTCATGTTCAAATTGTAATTTCTTCTGCATTTTTCTATGTTAAAATTGTAATTTCTTCTGCCTTTCTTCATGTTCAAATTGTAATTTCTTCTGCCTTTCTTCATGTTAAAATTGTAATTTCTTCTGCCTTTCTTCATGTTAAAATTGTAATTTCTTCTGCCTTTCTTCATGTTCAAATTGTAATTTCTTCTGCATTTTTCTATGTTAAAATTATAATTTCTTCTGCCTTTCTTCATGTTCAAATTGTAATTTCTTCTGCATTTTTCTATGTTAAAATTGTAATTTCTTCTGCCTTTCTTCATGTTCAAATTGTAATTTCTTCTGCATTTTTCTATGTTAAAATTGTAATTTCTTCTGCATTTTTCTATGTTAAAATTGTAATTTCTTCTGCATTTTTCTATGTTAAAATTGTAATTTCTTCTGCCTTTCTTCATGTTCAAATTGTAATTTCTTCTGCCTTTCTTCATGTTAAAATTGTAATTTCTTCTGCCTTTCTTCATGTTAAAATTGTAATTTCTTCTGCCTTTCTTCATGTTCAAATTGTAATTTCTTCTGCATTTTTCTATGTTAAAATTGTAATTTCTTCTGCCTTTCTTCATGTTCAAATTGTAATTTCTTCTGCATTTTTCTATGTTAAAATTGTAATTTCTTCTGCCTTTCTTCATGTTCAAATTGTAATTTCTTCTGCATTTTTCTATGTTAAAATTGTAATTTCTTCTGCATTTTTCTATGTTAAAATTGTAATTTCTTCTGCATTTTTCTATGTTAAAATTGTAATTTCTTCTGCCTTTCTTCATGTTCAAATTGTAATTTCTTCTGCATTTTTCTATGTTAAAATTGTAATTTCTTCTGCCTTTCTTCATGTTCAAATTGTAATTTCTTCTGCCTTTCTTCATGTTAAAATTGTAATTTCTTCTGTCTTTCTTCATGTTCAAATTGTAATTTCTTCTGCATTTTTCTATGTTCAAATTGTAATTTCTTCTGCATTTTTCTATGTTCAAATTGTAATTTCTTCTTCCTTTCTTCATGTTCAAATTATAATTTCTTCTGCCTTTCTTCATGTTCAAATTGTAATTTCTTCTGCATTTTTCTATGTTAAAATTGTAATTTCTTCTGCCTTTCTTCATGTTAAAATTGTAATTTCTTCTGCATTTTTCTATGTTAAAATTGTAATTTCTTCTGCCTTTCTTCATGTTCAAATTGTAATTTCTTCTGCCTTTCTTCATGTTCAAATTATAATTTCTTCTGCCTTTCTTCATGTTAAAATTGTAATTTCTTCTGCCTTTCTTCATGTTCAAATTGTAATTTCTTCTGCCTTTCTTCATGTTAAAATTATAATTTCTTCTGCCTTTCTTCATGTTCAAATTGTAATTTCTTCTGCATTTTTCTATGTTAAAATTGTAATTTCTTCTGCCTTTCTTCATGTTAAAATTGTAATTTCTTCTGCATTTTTCTATGTTAAAATTGTAATTTCTTCTGCCTTTCTTCATGTTAAAATTGTAATTTCTTCTGCCTTTCTTCATGTTCAAATTATAATTTCTTCTGCCTTTCTTCATGTTAAAATTGTAATTTCTTCTGCCTTTCTTCATGTTCAAATTGTAATTTCTTCTGCATTTTTCTATGTTCAAATTGTAATTTCTTCTGCATTTTTCTATGTTCAAATTGTAATTTCTTCTGCCTTTCTTCATGTTCAAATTGTAATTTCTTCTGCATTTTTCTATGTTAAAATTGTAATTTCTTCTGCATTTTTCTATGTTAAAATTGTAATTTCTTCTGCCTTTCTTCATGTTAAAATTGTAATTTCTTCTGCATTTTTCTATGTTAAAATTGTAATTTCTTCTGCATTTTTCTATGTTAAAATTGTAATTTCTTCTGCCTTTCTTCATGTTAAAATTGTAATTTCTTCTGCCTTTCTTCATGTTCAAATTATAATTTCTTCTGCCTTTCTTCATGTTCAAATTATAATTTCTTCTGCCTTTCTTCATGTTCAAATTGTAATTTCTTCTGCATTTTTCTATGTTAAAATTGTAATTTCTTCTGCATTTTTCTATGTTAAAATTGTAATTTCTTCTGCCTTTCTTCATGTTAAAATTGTAATTTCTTCTGCATTTTTCTATGTTAAAATTGTAATTTCTTCTGCATTTTTCTATGTTAAAATTGTAATTTCTTCTGCCTTTCTTCATGTTAAAATTGTAATTTCTTCTGCATTTTTCTATGTTAAAATTGTAATTTCTTCTGCATTTTTCTATGTTCAAATTGTAATTTCTTCTGCCTTTCTTCATGTTAAAATTGTAATTTCTTCTGCATTTTTCTATGTTCAAATTGTAATTTCTTCTGCCTTTCTTCATGTTAAAATTGTAATTTCTTCTGCATTTTTCTATGTTAAAATTGTAATTTCTTCTGCCTTTCTTGATGTTCAAATTGTAATTTCTTCTGCATTTTTCTATGTTAAAATTGTAATTTCTTCTGCCTTTCTTCATGTTAAAATTGTAATTTCTTCTGCCTTTCTTCATGTTCAAATTGTAATTTCTTCTGCATTTTTCTATGTTAAAATTGTAATTTCTTCTGCCTTTCTTCATGTTCAAATTGTAATTTCTTCTGCCTTTCTTCATGTTAAAATTGTAATTTCTTCTGCCTTTCTTCATGTTAAAATTGTAATTTCTTCTGCCTTTCTTCATGTTAAAATTGTAATTTCTTCTGCATTTTTCTATGTTAAAATTGTAATTTCTTCTTCCTTTCTTCATGTTCAAATTGTAATTTCTTCTGCATTTTTCTATGTTAAAATTGTAATTTCTTCTGCCTTTCTTCATGTTCAAATTGTAATTTCTTCTGCCTTTCTTCATGTTAAAATTGTAATTTCTTCTGCCTTTCTTCATGTTAAAATTGTAATTTCTTCTGCCTTTCTTCATGTTAAAATTGTAATTTCTTCTGCATTTTTCTATGTTAAAATTGTAATTTCTTCTGCCTTTCTTCATGTTCAAATTGTAATTTCTTCTGCATTTTTCTATGTTAAAATTGTAATTTCTTCTGCCTTTCTTCATGTTCAAATTGTAATTTCTTCTGCATTTTTCTATGTTAAAATTGTAATTTCTTCTGCCTTTCTTCATGTTCAAATTGTAATTTCTTCTGCATTTTTCTATGTTAAAATTGTAATTTCTTCTGCATTTTTCTATGTTAAAATTGTAATTTCTTCTGCATTTTTCTATGTTAAAATTGTAATTTCTTCTGCCTTTCTTCATGTTCAAATTGTAATTTCTTCTGCATTTTTCTATGTTAAAATTGTAATTTCTTCTGCCTTTCTTCATGTTAAAATTGTAATTTCTTCTGCATTTTTCTATGTTAAAATTGTAATTTCTTCTGCATTTTTCTATGTTAAAATTGTAATTTCTTCTGCCTTTCTTCATGTTCAAATTGTAATTTCTTCTGCATTTTTCTATGTTCAAATTGTAATTTCTTCTGCCTTTCTTCATGTTAAAATTGTAATTTCTTCTGCATTTTTCTATGTTAAAATTGTAATTTCTTCTGCCTTTCTTCATGTTCAAATTGTAATTTCTTCTGCATTTTTCTATGTTAAAATTGTAATTTCTTCTGCCTTTCTTCATGTTCAAATTGTAATTTCTTCTGCATTTTTCTATGTTAAAATTGTAATTTCTTCTGCATTTTTCTATGTTAAAATTGTAATTTCTTCTGCCTTTCTTCATGTTCAAATTGTAATTTCTTCTGCATTTTTCTATGTTCAAATTGTAATTTCTTCTGCCTTTCTTCATGTTAAAATTGTAATTTCTTCTGCATTTTTCTATGTTAAAATTGTAATTTCTTCTGCCTTTCTTCATGTTCAAATTGTAATTTCTTCTGCATTTTTCTATGTTAAAATTGTAATTTCTTCTGCCTTTCTTCATGTTCAAATTGTAATTTCTTCTGCATTTTTCTATGTTAAAATTGTAATTTCTTCTGCCTTTCTTCATGTTAAAATTGTAATTTCTTCTGCCTTTCTTCATGTTCAAATTGTAATTTCTTCTGCATTTTTCTATGTTAAAATTGTAATTTCTTCTGCCTTTCTTCATGTTCAAATTGTAATTTCTTCTGCCTTTCTTCATGTTCAAATTGTAATTTCTTCTGCATTTTTCTATGTTAAAATTGTAATTTCTTCTTCCTTTCTTCATGTTCAAATTGTAATTTCTTCTGCATTTTTCTATGTTAAAATTGTAATTTCTTCTGCCTTTCTTCATGTTCAAATTGTAATTTCTTCTGCATTTTTCTATGTTAAAATTGTAATTTCTTCTGCCTTTCTTCATGTTCAAATTGTAATTTCTTCTCCCTTTCTTCATGTTCAAATTGTAATTTCTTCTGCCTTTCTTCATGTTAAAATTGTAATTTCTTCTGCCTTTCTTCATGTTAAAATTGTAATTTCTTCTGCATTTTTCTATGTTAAAATTGTAATTTCTTCTTCCTTTCTTCATGTTAAAATTGTAATTTCTTCTGCATTTTTCTATGTTAAAATTGTAATTTCTTCTGCCTTTCTTCATGTTCAAATTGTAATTTCTTCTGCCTTTCTTCATGTTCAAATTGTAATTTCTTCTTCCTTTCTTCATGTTAAAATTGTAATTTCTTCTGCATTTTTCTATGTTAAAATTGTAATTTCTTCTGCCTTTCTTCATGTTCAAATTGTAATTTCTTCTGCATTTTTCTATGTTAAAATTGTAATTTCTTCTGCCTTTCTTCATGTTCAAATTGTAATTTCTTCTGCATTTTTCTATGTTCAAATTGTAATTTCTTCTGCCTTTCTTCATGTTAAAATTGTAATTTCTTCTGCATTTTTCTATGTTAAAATTGTAATTTCTTCTGCCTTTCTTCATGTTCAAATTGTAATTTCTTCTGCATTTTTCTATGTTAAAATTGTAATTTCTTCTGCCTTTCTTCATGTTCAAATTGTAATTTCTTCTGCATTTTTCTATGTTAAAATTGTAATTTCTTCTGCCTTTCTTCATGTTAAAATTGTAATTTCTTCTGCCTTTCTTCATGTTCAAATTGTAATTTCTTCTGCCTTTCTTCATGTTAAAATTGTAATTTCTTCTGCCTTTCTTCATGTTAAAATTGTAATTTCTTCTGCATTTTTCTATGTTAAAATTGTAATTTCTTCTTCCTTTCTTCATGTTCAAATTGTAATTTCTTCTGCATTTTTCTATGTTAAAATTGTAATTTCTTCTGCCTTTCTTCATGTTAAAATTGTAATTTCTTCTGCCTTTCTTCATGTTCAAATTGTAATTTCTTCTGCCTTTCTTCATGTTAAAATTGTAATTTCTTCTGCCTTTCTTCATGTTAAAATTGTAATTTCTTCTGCATTTTTCTATGTTAAAATTGTAATTTCTTCTGCATTTTTCTATGTTCAAATTGTAATTTCTTCTGCCTTTCTTCATGTTCAAATTGTAATTTCTTCTGCATTTTTCTATGTTAAAATTGTAATTTCTTCTGCCTTTCTTCATGTTCAAATTGTAATTTCTTCTGCATTTTTCTATGTTAAAATTGTAATTTCTTCTGCCTTTCTTCATGTTAAAATTGTAATTTCTTCTGCCTTTCTTCATGTTCAAATTGTAATTTCTTCTGCCTTTCTTCATGTTAAAATTGTAATTTCTTCTGCCTTTCTTCATGTTAAAATTGTAATTTCTTCTGCATTTTTCTATGTTAAAATTGTAATTTCTTCTTCCTTTCTTCATGTTAAAATTGTAATTTCTTCTGCATTTTTCTATGTTAAAATTGTAATTTCTTCTGCATTTTTCTATGTTCAAATTGTAATTTCTTCTGCCTTTCTTCATGTTAAAATTGTAATTTCTTCTGCATTTTTCTATGTTCAAATTGTAATTTCTTCTGCCTTTCTTCATGTTAAAATTGTAATTTCTTCTGCATTTTTCTATGTTCAAATTGTAATTTCTTCTGCCTTTCTTCATGTTCAAATTGTAATTTCTTCTGCATTTTTCTATGTTAAAATTGTAATTTCTTCTGCCTTTCTTCATGTTAAAATTGTAATTTCTTCTGCCTTTCTTCATGTTCAAATTGTAATTTCTTCTGCCTTTCTTCATGTTAAAATTGTAATTTCTTCTGCCTTTCTTCATGTTAAAATTGTAATTTCTTCTGCATTTTTCTATGTTAAAATTGTAATTTCTTCTTCCTTTCTTCATGTTAAAATTGTAATTTCTTCTGCATTTTTCTATGTTAAAATTGTAATTTCTTCTGCATTTTTCTATGTTCAAATTGTAATTTCTTCTGCCTTTCTTCATGTTAAAATTGTAATTTCTTCTGCATTTTTCTATGTTCAAATTGTAATTTCTTCTGCCTTTCTTCATGTTAAAATTGTAATTTCTTCTGCATTTTTCTATGTTAAAATTGTAATTTCTTCTGCCTTTCTTCATGTTCAAATTGTAATTTCTTCTGCATTTTTCTATGTTAAAATTGTAATTTCTTCTGCCTTTCTTCATGTTAAAATTGTAATTTCTTCTGCCTTTCTTCATGTTCAAATTGTAATTTCTTCTGCATTTTTCTATGTTAAAATTGTAATTTCTTCTGCCTTTCTTCATGTTCAAATTGTAATTTCTTCTGCCTTTCTTCATGTTAAAATTGTAATTTCTTCTGCCTTTCTTCATGTTAAAATTGTAATTTCTTCTGCCTTTCTTCATGTTAAAATTGTAATTTCTTCTGCATTTTTCTATGTTAAAATTGTAATTTCTTCTTCCTTTCCTCATGTTAAAATTGTAATTTCTTCTGCATTTTTCTATGTTAAAATTGTAATTTCTTCTGCCTTTCTTCATGTTCAAATTGTAATTTCTTCTGCATTTTTCTATGTTAAAATTGTAATTTCTTCTGCCTTTCTTCATGTTAAAATTGTAATTTCTTCTTCCTTTCTTCATGTTCAAATTGTAATTTCTTCTGCATTTTTCTATGTTAAAATTGTAATTTCTTCTGCATTTTTCTATGTTCAAATTGTAATTTCTTCTGCCTTTCTTCATGTTAAAATTGTAATTTCTTCTGCATTTTTCTATGTTCAAATTGTAATTTCTTCTGCCTTTCTTCATGTTAAAATTGTAATTTCTTCTGCATTTTTCTATGTTAAAATTGTAATTTCTTCTGCCTTTCTTCATGTTCAAATTGTAATTTCTTCTGCATTTTTCTATGTTAAAATTGTAATTTCTTCTGCCTTTCTTCATGTTAAAATTGTAATTTCTTCTGCCTTTCTTCATGTTCAAATTGTAATTTCTTCTGCATTTTTCTATGTTAAAATTGTAATTTCTTCTGCCTTTCTTCATGTTCAAATTGTAATTTCTTCTGCCTTTCTTCATGTTAAAATTGTAATTTCTTCTGCCTTTCTTCATGTTAAAATTGTAATTTCTTCTGCCTTTCTTCATGTTAAAATTGTAATTTCTTCTGCATTTTTCTATGTTAAAATTGTAATTTCTTCTTCCTTTCTTCATGTTAAAATTGTAATTTCTTCTGCATTTTTCTATGTTAAAATTGTAATTTCTTCTGCCTTTCTTCATGTTCAAATTGTAATTTCTTCTGCATTTTTCTATGTTAAAATTGTAATTTCTTCTGCCTTTCTTCATGTTAAAATTGTAATTTCTTCTGCCTTTCTTCATGTTCAAATTGTAATTTCTTCTGCATTTTTCTATGTTAAAATTGTAATTTCTTCTGCCTTTCTTCATGTTAAAATTGTAATTTCTTCTTCCTTTCTTCATGTTAAAATTGTAATTTCTTCTGCATTTTTCTATGTTAAAATTGTAATTTCTTCTGCCTTTCTTCATGTTCAAATTGTAATTTCTTCTGCATTTTTCTATGTTAAAATTGTAATTTCTTCTGCCTTTCTTCATGTTCAAATTGTAATTTCTTCTGCATTTTTCTATGTTAAAATTGTAATTTCTTCTGCATTTTTCTATGTTAAAATTGTAATTTCTTCTGCATTTTTCTATGTTAAAATTGTAATTTCTTCTGCCTTTCTTCATGTTCAAATTGTAATTTCTTCTGCATTTTTCTATGTTAAAATTGTAATTTCTTCTGCCTTTCTTCATGTTAAAATTGTAATTTCTTCTGCATTTTTCTATGTTAAAATTGTAATTTCTTCTGCATTTTTCTATGTTAAAATTGTAATTTCTTCAGCCTTTCTTCATGTTCAAATTGTAATTTCTTCTGCATTTTTCTATGTTCAAATTGTAATTTCTTCTGCCTTTCTTCATGTTAAAATTGTAATTTCTTCTGCATTTTTCTATGTTAAAATTGTAATTTCTTCTGCCTTTCTTCATGTTCAAATTGTAATTTCTTCTGCATTTTTCTATGTTAAAATTGTAATTTCTTCTGCCTTTCTTCATGTTCAAATTGTAATTTCTTCTGCATTTTTCTATGTTAAAATTGTAATTTCTTCTGCATTTTTCTATGTTAAAATTGTAATTTCTTCTGCCTTTCTTCATGTTCAAATTGTAATTTCTTCTGCATTTTTCTATGTTCAAATTGTAATTTCTTCTGCCTTTCTTCATGTTAAAATTGTAATTTCTTCTGCATTTTTCTATGTTAAAATTGTAATTTCTTCTGCCTTTCTTCATGTTCAAATTGTAATTTCTTCTGCATTTTTCTATGTTAAAATTGTAATTTCTTCTGCCTTTCTTCATGTTCAAATTGTAATTTCTTCTGCATTTTTCTATGTTAAAATTGTAATTTCTTCTGCCTTTCTTCATGTTAAAATTGTAATTTCTTCTGCCTTTCTTCATGTTCAAATTGTAATTTCTTCTGCATTTTTCTATGTTAAAATTGTAATTTCTTCTGCCTTTCTTCATGTTCAAATTGTAATTTCTTCTGCCTTTCTTCATGTTCAAATTGTAATTTCTTCTGCATTTTTCTATGTTAAAATTGTAATTTCTTCTTCCTTTCTTCATGTTCAAATTGTAATTTCTTCTGCATTTTTCTATGTTAAAATTGTAATTTCTTCTGCCTTTCTTCATGTTCAAATTGTAATTTCTTCTGCATTTTTCTATGTTAAAATTGTAATTTCTTCTGCCTTTCTTCATGTTCAAATTGTAATTTCTTCTCCCTTTCTTCATGTTCAAATTGTAATTTCTTCTGCCTTTCTTCATGTTAAAATTGTAATTTCTTCTGCCTTTCTTCATGTTAAAATTGTAATTTCTTCTGCATTTTTCTATGTTAAAATTGTAATTTCTTCTTCCTTTCTTCATGTTAAAATTGTAATTTCTTCTGCATTTTTCTATGTTAAAATTGTAATTTCTTCTGCCTTTCTTCATGTTCAAATTGTAATTTCTTCTGCCTTTCTTCATGTTCAAATTGTAATTTCTTCTTCCTTTCTTCATGTTAAAATTGTAATTTCTTCTGCATTTTTCTATGTTAAAATTGTAATTTCTTCTGCCTTTCTTCATGTTCAAATTGTAATTTCTTCTGCATTTTTCTATGTTAAAATTGTAATTTCTTCTGCCTTTCTTCATGTTCAAATTGTAATTTCTTCTGCATTTTTCTATGTTCAAATTGTAATTTCTTCTGCCTTTCTTCATGTTAAAATTGTAATTTCTTCTGCATTTTTCTATGTTAAAATTGTAATTTCTTCTGCCTTTCTTCATGTTCAAATTGTAATTTCTTCTGCATTTTTCTATGTTAAAATTGTAATTTCTTCTGCCTTTCTTCATGTTCAAATTGTAATTTCTTCTGCATTTTTCTATGTTAAAATTGTAATTTCTTCTGCCTTTCTTCATGTTAAAATTGTAATTTCTTCTGCCTTTCTTCATGTTCAAATTGTAATTTCTTCTGCCTTTCTTCATGTTAAAATTGTAATTTCTTCTGCCTTTCTTCATGTTAAAATTGTAATTTCTTCTGCATTTTTCTATGTTAAAATTGTAATTTCTTCTTCCTTTCTTCATGTTAAAATTGTAATTTCTTCTGCATTTTTCTATGTTAAAATTGTAATTTCTTCTGCCTTTCTTCATGTTCAAATTGTAATTTCTTCTGCATTTTTCTATGTTAAAATTGTAATTTCTTCTGCCTTTCTTCATGTTCAAATTGTAATTTCTTCTGCATTTTTCTATGTTAAAATTGTAATTTCTTCTGCCTTTCTTCATGTTCAAATTGTAATTTCTTCTGCATTTTTCTATGTTAAAATTGTAATTTCTTCTGCATTTTTCTATGTTAAAATTGTAATTTCTTCTGCATTTTTCTATGTTAAAATTGTAATTTCTTCTGCCTTTCTTCATGTTCAAATTGTAATTTCTTCTGCATTTTTCTATGTTAAAATTGTAATTTCTTCTGCCTTTCTTCATGTTAAAATTGTAATTTCTTCTGCATTTTTCTATGTTCAAATTGTAATTTCTTCTGCATTTTTCTATGTTCAAATTGTAATTTCTTCTGCCTTTCTTCATGTTCAAATTATAATTTCTTCTTCCTTTCTTCATGTTAAAATTGTAATTTCTTCTGCATTTTTCTATGTTAAAATTGTAATTTCTTCTGCCTTTCTTCATGTTCAAATTGTAATTTCTTCTGCCTTTCTTCATGTTCAAATTGTAATTTCTTCTTCCTTTCTTCATGTTAAAATTGTAATTTCTTCTGCATTTTTCTATGTTAAAATTGTAATTTCTTCTGCCTTTCTTCATGTTCAAATTGTAATTTCTTCTGCATTTTTCTATGTTAAAATTGTAATTTCTTCTGCCTTTCTTCATGTTCAAATTGTAATTTCTTCTGCATTTTTCTATGTTCAAATTGTAATTTCTTCTGCCTTTCTTCATGTTAAAATTGTAATTTCTTCTGCATTTTTCTATGTTAAAATTGTAATTTCTTCTGCCTTTCTTCATGTTCAAATTGTAATTTCTTCTGCATTTTTCTATGTTAAAATTGTAATTTCTTCTGCCTTTCTTCATGTTCAAATTGTAATTTCTTCTGCCTTTCTTCATGTTAAAATTGTAATTTCTTCTGCCTTTCTTCATGTTAAAATTGTAATTTCTTCTGCATTTTTCTATGTTAAAATTGTAATTTCTTCTTCCTTTCTTCATGTTAAAATTGTAATTTCTTCTGCATTTTTCTATGTTAAAATTGTAATTTCTTCTGCCTTTCTTCATGTTCAAATTGTAATTTCTTCTGCATTTTTCTATGTTAAAATTGTAATTTCTTCTGCCTTTCTTCATGTTCAAATTGTAATTTCTTCTGCATTTTTCTATGTTAAAATTGTAATTTCTTCTGCATTTTTCTATGTTAAAATTGTAATTTCTTCTGCCTTTCTTCATGTTCAAATTGTAATTTCTTCTGCATTTTTCTATGTTCAAATTGTAATTTCTTCTGCCTTTCTTCATGTTAAAATTGTAATTTCTTCTGCATTTTTCTATGTTAAAATTGTAATTTCTTCTGCCTTTCTTCATGTTCAAATTGTAATTTCTTCTGCATTTTTCTATGTTAAAATTGTAATTTCTTCTGCCTTTCTTCATGTTCAAATTGTAATTTCTTCTGCCTTTCTTCATGTTAAAATTGTAATTTCTTCTGCCTTTCTTCATGTTAAAATTGTAATTTCTTCTGCATTTTTCTATGTTAAAATTGTAATTTCTTCTTCCTTTCTTCATGTTAAAATTGTAATTTCTTCTGCATTTTTCTATGTTAAAATTGTAATTTCTTCTGCCTTTCTTCATGTTCAAATTGTAATTTCTTCTGCATTTTTCTATGTTAAAATTGTAATTTCTTCTGCCTTTCTTCATGTTCAAATTGTAATTTCTTCTGCATTTTTCTATGTTAAAATTGTAATTTCTTCTGCATTTTTCTATGTTAAAATTGTAATTTCTTCTGCATTTTTCTATGTTAAAATTGTAATTTCTTCTGCCTTTCTTCATGTTCAAATTGTAATTTCTTCTGCATTTTTCTATGTTAAAATTGTAATTTCTTCTGCCTTTCTTCATGTTAAAATTGTAATTTCTTCTGCATTTTTCTATGTTCAAATTGTAATTTCTTCTGCATTTTTCTATGTTCAAATTGTAATTTCTTCTGCCTTTCTTCACGTTCAAATTATAATTTCTTCTTCCTTTCTTCATGTTAAAATTGTAATTTCTTCTGCATTTTTCTATGTTAAAATTGTAATTTCTTCTGCCTTTCTTCATGTTCAAATTGTAATTTCTTCTGCCTTTCTTCATGTTAAAATTGTAATTTCTTCTTCCTTTCTTCATGTTCAAATTGTAATTTCTTCTGCCTTTCTTCATGTTCAAATTGTAATTTCTTCTTCCTTTCTTCATGTTCAAATTGTAATTTCTTCTGCCTTTCTTCATGTTCAAATTGTAATTTCTTCTGCCTTTCTTCATGTTAAAATTGTAATTTCTTCTGCATTTTTCTATGTTAAAATTGTAATTTCTTCTTCCTTTCTTCATGTTAAAATTGTAATTTCTTCTGCATTTTTCTATGTTAAAATTGTAATTTCTTCTGCCTTTCTTCATGTTCAAATTGTAATTTCTTCTGCATTTTTCTATGTTAAAATTGTAATTTCTTCTGCCTTTCTTCATGTTCAAATTGTAATTTCTTCTGCCTTTCTTCATGTTAAAATTGTAATTTCTTCTGCCTTTCTTCATGTTAAAATTGTAATTTCTTCTGCATTTTTCTATGTTAAAATTGTAATTTCTTCTTCCTTTCTTCATGTTAAAATTGTAATTTCTTCTGCATTTTTCTATGTTAAAATTGTAATTTCTTCTGCCTTTCTTCATGTTCAAATTGTAATTTCTTCTGCATTTTTCTATGTTAAAATTGTAATTTCTTCTGCCTTTCTTCATGTTCAAATTGTAATTTCTTCTGCATTTTTCTATGTTAAAATTGTAATTTCTTCTGCATTTTTCTATGTTAAAATTGTAATTTCTTCTGCATTTTTCTATGTTAAAATTGTAATTTCTTCTGCCTTTCTTCATGTTCAAATTGTAATTTCTTCTGCATTTTTCTATGTTAAAATTGTAATTTCTTCTGCCTTTCTTCATGTTAAAATTGTAATTTCTTCTGCATTTTTCTATGTTCAAATTGTAATTTCTTCTGCATTTTTCTATGTTAAAATTGTAATTTCTTCTGCCTTTCTTCATGTTCAAATTATAATTTCTTCTTCCTTTCTTCATGTTAAAATTGTAATTTCTTCTGCATTTTTCTATGTTAAAATTGTAATTTCTTCTGCCTTTCTTCATGTTCAAATTGTAATTTCTTCTGCCTTTCTTCATGTTCAAATTGTAATTTCTTCTTCCTTTCTTCATGTTCAAATTGTAATTTCTTCTGCCTTTCTTCATGTTCAAATTGTAATTTCTTCTTCCTTTCTTCATGTTCAAATTGTAATTTCTTCTGCCTTTCTTCATGTTCAAATTGTAATTTCTTCTGCCTTTCTTCATGTTAAAATTGTAATTTCTTCTGCATTTTTCTATGTTAAAATTGTAATTTCTTCTTCCTTTCTTCATGTTCAAATTGTAATTTCTTCTGCATTTTTCTATGTTAAAATTGTAATTTCTTCTGCCTTTCTTCATGTTCAAATTGTAATTTCTTCTGCATTTTTCTATGTTAAAATTGTAATTTCTTCTGCCTTTCTTCATGTTCAAATTGTAATTTCTTCTGCATTTTTCTATGTTAAAATTGTAATTTCTTCTGCATTTTTCTATGTTAAAATTGTAATTTCTTCTGCATTTTTCTATGTTAAAATTGTAATTTCTTCTGCCTTTCTTCATGTTCAAATTGTAATTTCTTCTGCATTTTTCTATGTTAAAATTGTAATTTCTTCTGCCTTTCTTCATGTTAAAATTGTAATTTCTTCTGCATTTTTCTATGTTCAAATTGTAATTTCTTCTGCATTTTTCTATGTTCAAATTGTAATTTCTTCTGCCTTTCTTCATGTTCAAATTATAATTTCTTCTTCCTTTCTTCATGTTAAAATTGTAATTTCTTCTGCATTTTTCTATGTTAAAATTGTAATTTCTTCTGCCTTTCTTCATGTTCAAATTGTAATTTCTTCTGCCTTTCTTCATGTTCAAATTGTAATTTCTTCTTCCTTTCTTCATGTTCAAATTGTAATTTCTTCTGCCTTTCTTCATGTTCAAATTGTAATTTCTTCTTCCTTTCTTCATGTTCAAATTGTAATTTCTTCTGCCTTTCTTCATGTTCAAATTGTAATTTCTTCTGCCTTTCTTCATGTTAAAATTGTAATTTCTTCTGCATTTTTCTATGTTAAAATTGTAATTTCTTCTTCCTTTCTTCATGTTAAAATTGTAATTTCTTCTGCATTTTTCTATGTTAAAATTGTAATTTCTTCTGCCTTTCTTCATGTTCAAATTGTAATTTCTTCTGCATTTTTCTATGTTAAAATTGTAATTTCTTCTGCCTTTCTTCATGTTCAAATTGTAATTTCTTCTGCATTTTTCTATGTTAAAATTGTAATTTCTTCTGCATTTTTCTATGTTAAAATTGTAATTTCTTCTGCATTTTTCTATGTTAAAATTGTAATTTCTTCTGCCTTTCTTCATGTTCAAATTGTAATTTCTTCTGCATTTTTCTATGTTAAAATTGTAATTTCTTCTGCCTTTCTTCATGTTAAAATTGTAATTTCTTCTGCATTTTTCTATGTTCAAATTGTAATTTCTTCTGCATTTTTCTATGTTCAAATTGTAATTTCTTCTGCCTTTCTTCATGTTCAAATTATAATTTCTTCTTCCTTTCTTCATGTTAAAATTGTAATTTCTTCTGCATTTTTCTATGTTAAAATTGTAATTTCTTCTGCCTTTCTTCATGTTCAAATTGTAATTTCTTCTGCCTTTCTTCATGTTCAAATTGTAATTTCTTCTTCCTTTCTTCATGTTCAAATTGTAATTTCTTCTGCCTTTCTTCATGTTCAAATTGTAATTTCTTCTTCCTTTCTTCATGTTCAAATTGTAATTTCTTCTGCCTTTCTTCATGTTCAAATTGTAATTTCTTCTGCCTTTCTTCATGTTAAAATTGTAATTTCTTCTGCATTTTTCTATGTTCAAATTGTAATTTCTTCTGCATTTTTCTATGTTCAAATTGTAATTTCTTCTGCCTTTCTTCATGTTCAAATTATAATTTCTTCTTCCTTTCTTCATGTTAAAATTGTAATTTCTTCTGCATTTTTCTATGTTAAAATTGTAATTTCTTCTGCCTTTCTTCATGTTCAAATTGTAATTTCTTCTGCCTTTCTTCATGTTCAAATTGTAATTTCTTCTGCATTTTTCTATGTTCAAATTGTAATTTCTTCTGCCTTTCTTCATGTTAAAATTGTAATTTCTTCTGCATTTTCTATGTTAAAATTGTAATTTCTTCTGCCTTTCTTCATGTTCAAATTGTAATTTCTTCTGCCTTTCTTCATGTTCAAATTGTAATTTCTTCTGCATTTTTCTATGTTCAAATTGTAATTTCTTCTGCCTTTCTTCATGTTAAAATTGTAATTTCTTCTGCATTTTTCTATGTTAAAATTGTAATTTCTTCTGCCTTTCTTCATGTTCAAATTGTAATTTCTTCTGCCTTTCTTCATGTTCAAATTGTAATTTCTTCTGCATTTTTCTATGTTAAAATTGTAATTTCTTCTGCCTTTCTTCATGTTCAAATTGTAATTTCTTCTGCCTTTCTTCATGTTCAAATTGTAATTTCTTCTGCATTTTTCTATGTTAAAATTGTAATTTCTTCTGCCTTTCTTCATGTTCAAATTGTAATTTCTTCTGCATTTTTCTATGTTAAAATTGTAATTTCTTCTGCCTTTCTTCATGTTAAAATTGTAATTTCTTCTGCCTTTCTTCATGTTCAAATTGTAATTTCTTCTGCATTTTTCTATGTTAAAATTGTAATTTCTTCTGCCTTTCTTCATGTTCAAATTGTAATTTCTTCTGCCTTTCTTCATGTTAAAATTGTAATTTCTTCTGCATTTTTCTATGTTAAAATTGTAATTTCTTCTGCCTTTCTTCATGTTCAAATTGTAATTTCTTCTGCATTTTTCTATGTTAAAATTGTGATTTCTTCTGCCTTTCTTCATGTTAAAATTGTAATTTCTTCTGCCTTTCTTCATGTTCAAATTGTAATTTCTTCTGCATTTTTCTATGTTAAAATTGTAATTTCTTCTGCCTTTCTTCATGTTCAAATTGTAATTTCTTCTGCCTTTCTTCATGTTAAAATTGTAATTTCTTCTGCCTTTCTTCATGTTAAAATTGTAATTTCTTCTGCCTTTCTTCATGTTAAAATTGTAATTTCTTCTGCATTTTTCTATGTTAAAATTGTAATTTCTTCTTCCTTTCTTCATGTTAAAATTGTAATTTCTTCTGCATTTTTCTATGTTAAAATTGTAATTTCTTCTGCCTTTCTTCATGTTCAAATTGTAATTTCTTCTGCATTTTTCTATGTTAAAATTGTAATTTCTTCTGCCTTTCTTCATGTTCAAATTGTAATTTCTTCTGCATTTTTCTATGTTAAAATTGTAATTTCTTCTGCCTTTCTTCATGTTCAAATTGTAATTTCTTCTGCATTTTTCTATGTTAAAATTGTAATTTCTTCTGCCTTTCTTCATGTTCAAATTGTAATTTCTTCTGCATTTTTCTATGTTAAAATTGTAATTTCTTCTGCCTTTCTTCATGTTCAAATTGTAATTTCTTCTGCATTTTTCTATGTTAAAATTGTAATTTCTTCTGCCTTTCTTCATGTTCAAATTGTAATTTCTTCTGCATTTTTCTATGTTAAAATTGTAATTTCTTCTGCCTTTCTTCATGTTCAAATTGTAATTTCTTCTGCCTTTCTTCATGTTCAAATTATAATTTCTTCTGCCTTTCTTCATGTTAAAATTGTAATTTCTTCTGCCTTTCTTCATGTTCAAATTGTAATTTCTTCTGCCTTTCTTCATGTTCAAATTGTAATTTCTTCTGCCTTTCTTCATGTTAAAATTGTAATTTCTTCTGCCTTTCTTCATGTTCAAATTGTAATTTCTTCTGCATTTTTCTATGTTAAAATTGTAATTTCTTCTGCCTTTCTTCATGTTCAAATTGTAATTTCTTCTGCATTTTTCTATGTTAAAATTGTAATTTCTTCTGCCTTTCTTCATGTTCAAATTGTAATTTCTTCTGCATTTTTCTATGTTAAAATTGTAATTTCTTCTGCCTTTCTTCATGTTAAAATTGTAATTTCTTCTGCATTTTTCTATGTTAAAATTGTAATTTCTTCTGCCTTTCTTCATGTTCAAATTGTAATTTCTTCTGCCTTTCTTCATGTTCAAATTATAATTTCTTCTGCCTTTCTTCATGTTAAAATTGTAATTTCTTCTGCCTTTCTTCATGTTCAAATTGTAATTTCTTCTGCCTTTCTTCATGTTCAAATTGTAATTTCTTCTGCCTTTCTTCATGTTAAAATTGTAATTTCTTCTGCCTTTCTTCATGTTCAAATTGTAATTTCTTCTGCATTTTTCTATGTTCAAATTGTAATTTCTTCTGCATTTTTCTATGTTCAAATTGTAATTTCTTCTGCCTTTCTTCATGTTCAAATTATAATTTCTTCTGCCTTTCTTCATGTTCAAATTGTAATTTCTTCTGCATTTTTCTATGTTAAAATTGTAATTTCTTCTGCCTCTCTTCATGTTAAAATTGTAATTTCTTCTGCATTTTTCTATGTTAAAATTGTAATTTCTTCTGCCTTTCTTCATGTTCAAATTGTAATTTCTTCTGCCTTTCTTCATGTTCAAATTATAATTTCTTCTGCCTTTCTTCATGTTAAAATTGTAATTTCTTCTGCCTTTCTTCATGTTCAAATTGTAATTTCTTCTGCCTTTCTTCATGTTAAAATTGTAATTTCTTCTGCCTTTCTTCATGTTAAAATTGTAATTTCTTCTGCATTTTTCTATGTTAAAATTGTAATTTCTTCTGCATTTTTCTATGTTAAAATTGTAATTTCTTCTGCCTTTCTTCATGTTCAAATTGTAATTTCTTCTGCATTTTTCTATGTTCAAATTGTAATTTCTTCTGCCTTTCTTCATGTTAAAATTGTAATTTCTTCTGCATTTTTCTATGTTAAAATTGTAATTTCTTCTGCCTTTCTTCATGTTCAAATTGTAATTTCTTCTGCATTTTTCTATGTTAAAATTGTAATTTCTTCTGCCTTTCTTCATGTTCAAATTGTAATTTCTTCTGCATTTTTCTATGTTAAAATTGTAATTTCTTCTGCATTTTTCTATGTTAAAATTGTAATTTCTTCTGCCTTTCTTCATGTTCAAATTGTAATTTCTTCTGCATTTTTCTATGTTCAAATTGTAATTTCTTCTGCCTTTCTTCATGTTAAAATTGTAATTTCTTCTGCATTTTTCTATGTTAAAATTGTAATTTCTTCTGCCTTTCTTCATGTTCAAATTGTAATTTCTTCTGCATTTTTCTATGTTAAAATTGTAATTTCTTCTGCCTTTCTTCATGTTCAAATTGTAATTTCTTCTGCATTTTTCTATGTTAAAATTGTAATTTCTTCTGCCTTTCTTCATGTTAAAATTGTAATTTCTTCTGCCTTTCTTCATGTTCAAATTGTAATTTCTTCTGCATTTTTCTATGTTAAAATTGTAATTTCTTCTGCCTTTCTTCATGTTCAAATTGTAATTTCTTCTGCCTTTCTTCATGTTAAAATTGTAATTTCTTCTGCCTTTCTTCATGTTAAAATTGTAATTTCTTCTGCCTTTCTTCATGTTAAAATTGTAATTTCTTCTGCATTTTTCTATGTTAAAATTGTAATTTCTTCTTCCTTTCTTCATGTTAAAATTGTAATTTCTTCTGCATTTTTCTATGTTAAAATTGTAATTTCTTCTGCCTTTCTTCATGTTCAAATTGTAATTTCTTCTGCATTTTTCTATGTTAAAATTGTAATTTCTTCTGCCTTTCTTCATGTTCAAATTGTAATTTCTTCTGCATTTTTCTATGTTAAAATTGTAATTTCTTCTGCCTTTCTTCATGTTCAAATTGTAATTTCTTCTGCATTTTTCTATGTTAAAATTGTAATTTCTTCTGCCTTTCTTCATGTTCAAATTGTAATTTCTTCTGCATTTTTCTATGTTAAAATTGTAATTTCTTCTGCCTTTCTTCATGTTCAAATTGTAATTTCTTCTGCATTTTTCTATGTTAAAATTGTAATTTCTTCTGCCTTTCTTCATGTTCAAATTGTAATTTCTTCTGCCTTTCTTCATGTTAAAATTGTAATTTCTTCTGCCTTTCTTCATGTTAAAATTGTAATTTCTTCTGCCTTTCTTCATGTTAAAATTGTAATTTCTTCTGCATTTTTCTATGTTAAAATTGTAATTTCTTCTTCCTTTCTTCATGTTAAAATTGTAATTTCTTCTGCATTTTTCTATGTTAAAATTGTAATTTCTTCTGCCTTTCTTCATGTTCAAATTGTAATTTCTTCTGCATTTTTCTATGTTAAAATTGTAATTTCTTCTTCCTTTCTTCATGTTCAAATTGTAATTTCTTCTGCATTTTTCTATGTTAAAATTGTAATTTCTTCTGCCTTTCTTCATGTTCAAATTGTAATTTCTTCTGCATTTTTCTATGTTAAAATTGTAATTTCTTCTGCCTTTCTTCATGTTCAAATTGTAATTTCTTCTGCATTTTTCTATGTTAAAATTGTAATTTCTTCTGCCTTTCTTCTTGTTCAAATTGTAATTTCTTCTGCATTTTTCTATGTTAAAATTGTAATTTCTTCTGCATTTTTCTATGTTAAAATTGTAATTTCTTCTGCATTTTTCTATGTTAAAATTGTAATTTCTTCTGCCTTTCTTCATGTTCAAATTGTAATTTCTTCTGCATTTTTCTATGTTAAAATTGTAATTTCTTCTGCCTTTCTTCATGTTAAAATTGTAATTTCTTCTGCATTTTTCTATGTTAAAATTGTAATTTCTTCTGCATTTTTCTATGTTAAAATTGTAATTTCTTCTGCCTTTCTTCATGTTCAAATTGTAATTTCTTCTGCCTTTCTTCATGTTAAAATTGTAATTTCTTCTGCCTTTCTTCATGTTAAAATTGTAATTTCTTCTGCATTTTTCTATGTTAAAATTGTAATTTCTTCTGCCTTTCTTCATGTTCAAATTGTAATTTCTTCTGCATTTTTCTATGTTAAAATTGTAATTTCTTCTGCATTTTTCTATGTTAAAATTGTAATTTCTTCTGCCTTTCTTCATGTTCAAATTGTAATTTCTTCTGCATTTTTCTATGTTCAAATTGTAATTTCTTCTGCCTTTCTTCATGTTAAAATTGTAATTTCTTCTGCCTTTCTTCAGGTTAAAATTGTAATTTCTTCTGCATTTTTCTATGTTAAAATTGTAATTTCTTCTGCCTTTCTTCATGTTCAAATTGTAATTTCTTCTGCATTTTTCTATGTTAAAATTGTAATTTCTTCTGCCTTTCTTCATGTTCAAATTGTAATTTCTTCTGCATTTTTCTATGTTAAAATTGTAATTTCTTCTGCATTTTTCTATGTTAAAATTGTAATTTCTTCTGCCTTTCTTCATGTTCAAATTGTAATTTCTTCTGCATTTTTCTATGTTAAAATTGTAATTTCTTCTGCCTTTCTTCATGTTCAAATTGTAATTTCTTCTGCATTTTTCTATGTTAAAATTGTAATTTCTTCTGCATTTTTCTATGTTAAAATTGTAATTTCTTCTGCCTTTCTTCATGTTCAAATTGTAATTTCTTCTGCATTTTTCTATGTTAAAATTGTAATTTCTTCTGCATTTTTCTATGTTAAAATTGTAATTTCTTCTGCCTTTCTTCATGTTCAAATTGTAATTTCTTCTGCATTTTTCTATGTTAAAATTGTAATTTCTTCTGCCTTTCTTCATGTTCAAATTGTAATTTCTTCTGCATTTTTCTATGTTAAAATTGTAATTTCTTCTGCCTTTCTTCATGTTAAAATTGTAATTTCTTCTGCCTTTCTTCATGTTAAAATTGTAATTTCTTCTGCCTTTCTTCATGTTAAAATTGTAATTTCTTCTGCCTTTCTTCATGTTAAAATTGTAATTTCTTCTGCCTTTCTTCATGTTCAAATTGTAATTTCTTCTGCATTTTTCTATGTTAAAATTGTAATTTCTTCTGCCTTTCTTCATGTTCAAATTGTAATTTCTTCTGCCTTTCTTCATGTTAAAATTGTAATTTCTTCTGCCTTTCTTCATGTTCAAATTGTAATTTCTTCTGCATTTTTCTATGTTAAAATTGTAATTTCTTCTGCATTTTTCTATGTTCAAATTGTAATTTCTTCTGCATTTTTCTATGTTAAAATTGTAATTTCTTCTGCCTTTCTTCATGTTCAAATTGTAATTTCTTCTGCATTTTTCTATGTTAAAATTGTAATTTCTTCTGCATTTTTCTATGTTAAAATTGTAATTTCTTCTGCCTTTCTTCATGTTCAAATTGTAATTTCTTCTGCATTTTTCTATGTTAAAATTGTAATTTCTTCTGCATTTTTCTATGTTAAAATTGTAATTTCTTCTGCCTTTCTTCATGTTCAAATTGTAATTTCTTCTGCATTTTTCTATGTTAAAATTGTAATTTCTTCTGCCTTTCTTCATGTTCAAATTGTAATTTCTTCTGCATTTTTCTATGTTAAAATTGTAATTTCTTCTGCCTTTCTTCATGTTAAAATTGTAATTTCTTCTGCCTTTCTTCATGTTAAAATTGTAATTTCTTCTGCCTTTCTTCATGTTAAAATTGTAATTTCTTCTGCCTTTCTTCATGTTAAAATTGTAATTTCTTCTGCCTTTCTTCATGTTCAAATTGTAATTTCTTCTGCATTTTTCTATGTTAAAATTGTAATTTCTTCTGCCTTTCTTCATGTTCAAATTGTAATTTCTTCTGCCTTTCTTCATGTTAAAATTGTAATTTCTTCTGCCTTTCTTCATGTTAAAATTGTAATTTCTTCTGCATTTTTCTATGTTAAAATTGTAATTTCTTCTGCCTTTCTTCATGTTCAAATTGTAATTTCTTCTGCATTTTTCTATGTTAAAATTGTAATTTCTTCTGCCTTTCTTCATGTTCAAATTGTAATTTCTTCTGCATTTTTCTATGTTAAAATTGTAATTTCTTCTGCATTTTTCTATGTTAAAATTGTAATTTCTTCTGCCTTTCTTCATGTTCAAATTGTAATTTCTTCTGCATTTTTCTATGTTAAAATTGTAATTTCTTCTGCATTTTTCTATGTTAAAATTGTAATTTCTTCTGCCTTTCTTCATGTTCAAATTGTAATTTCTTCTGCATTTTTCTATGTTAAAATTGTAATTTCTTCTGCCTTTCTTCATGTTCAAATTGTAATTTCTTCTGCATTTTTCTATGTTAAAATTGTAATTTCTTCTGCCTTTCTTCATGTTCAAATTGTAATTTCTTCTGCATTTTTCTATGTTAAAATTGTAATTTCTTCTGCATTTTTCTATGTTAAAATTGTAATTTCTTCTGCCTTTCTTCATGTTCAAATTGTAATTTCTTCTGCATTTTTCTATGTTAAAATTGTAATTTCTTCTGCATTTTTCTATGTTAAAATTGTAATTTCTTCTGCCTTTCTTCATGTTAAAATTGTAATTTCTTCTGCCTTTCTTCATGTTAAAATTGTAATTTCTTCTGCCTTTCTTCATGTTCAAATTGTAATTTCTTCTGCATTTTTCTATGTTAAAATTGTAATTTCTTCTGCCTTTCTTCATGTTAAAATTGTAATTTCTTCTGCCTTTCTTCATGTTAAAATTGTAATTTCTTCTGCCTTTCTTCATGTTAAAATTGTAATTTCTTCTGCCTTTCTTCATGTTAAAATTGTAATTTCTTCTGCCTTTCTTCATGTTCAAATTGTAATTTCTTCTGCATTTTTCTATGTTAAAATTGTAATTTCTTCTGCCTTTCTTCATGTTCAAATTGTAATTTCTTCTGCCTTTCTTCATGTTAAAATTGTAATTTCTTCTGCCTTTCTTCATGTTAAAATTGTAATTTCTTCTGCATTTTTCTATGTTAAAATTGTAATTTCTTCTGCCTTTCTTCATGTTCAAATTGTAATTTCTTCTGCATTTTTCTATGTTAAAATTGTAATTTCTTCTGCCTTTCTTCATGTTCAAATTGTAATTTCTTCTGCATTTTTCTATGTTAAAATTGTAATTTCTTCTGCATTTTTCTATGTTAAAATTGTAATTTCTTCTGCCTTTCTTCATGTTCAAATTGTAATTTCTTCTGCATTTTTCTATGTTAAAATTGTAATTTCTTCTGCATTTTTCTATGTTAAAATTGTAATTTCTTCTGCCTTTCTTCATGTTCAAATTGTAATTTCTTCTGCATTTTTCTATGTTAAAATTGTAATTTCTTCTGCCTTTCTTCATGTTCAAATTGTAATTTCTTCTGCATTTTTCTATGTTAAAATTGTAATTTCTTCTGCCTTTCTTCATGTTAAAATTGTAATTTCTTCTGCCTTTCTTCATGTTAAAATTGTAATTTCTTCTGCCTTTCTTCATGTTAAAATTGTAATTTCTTCTGCCTTTCTTCATGTTAAAATTGTAATTTCTTCTGCCTTTCTTCATGTTCAAATTGTAATTTCTTCTGCATTTTTCTATGTTAAAATTGTAATTTCTTCTGCCTTTCTTCATGTTCAAATTGTAATTTCTTCTGCCTTTCTTCATGTTAAAATTGTAATTTCTTCTGCCTTTCTTCATGTTAAAATTGTAATTTCTTCTGCATTTTTCTATGTTAAAATTGTAATTTCTTCTGCCTTTCTTCATGTTCAAATTGTAATTTCTTCTGCATTTTTCTATGTTAAAATTGTAATTTCTTCTGCCTTTCTTCATGTTCAAATTGTAATTTCTTCTGCATTTTTCTATGTTAAAATTGTAATTTCTTCTGCATTTTTCTATGTTAAAATTGCAATTTCTTCTGCCTTTCTTCATGTTCAAATTGTAATTTCTTCTGCATTTTTCAATGTTAAAATTGTAATTTCTTCTGCATTTTTCTATGTTAAAATTGTAATTTCTTCTGCCTTTCTTCATGTTCAAATTGTAATTTCTTCTGCATTTTTCTATGTTAAAATTGTAATTTCTTCTGCATTTTTCTATGTTAAAATTGTAATTTCTTCTGCCTTTCTTCATGTTCAAATTGTAATTTCTTCTGCCTTTCTTCATGTTAAAATTGTAATTTCTTCTGCCTTTCTTCATGTTAAAATTGTAATTTCTTCTGCATTTTTCTATGTTAAAATTGTAATTTCTTCTGCCTTTCTTCATGTTCAAATTGTAATTTCTTCTGCATTTTTCTATGTTAAAATTGTAATTTCTTCTGCCTTTCTTCATGTTCAAATTGTAATTTCTTCTGCATTTTTCTATGTTAAAATTGTAATTTCTTCTGCATTTTTCTATGTTAAAATTGCAATTTCTTCTGCCTTTCTTCATGTTCAAATTGTAATTTCTTCTGCATTTTTCTATGTTAAAATTGTAATTTCTTCTGCATTTTTCTATGTTAAAATTGTAATTTCTTCTGCCTTTCTTCATGTTCAAATTGTAATTTCTTCTGCATTTTTCTATGTTAAAATTGTAATTTCTTCTGCCTTTCTTCATGTTCAAATTGTAATTTCTTCTGCATTTTTCTATGTTAAAATTGTAATTTCTTCTGCCTTTCTTCATGTTAAAATTGTAATTTCTTCTGCCTTTCTTCATGTTAAAATTGTAATTTCTTCTGCCTTTCTTCATGTTAAAATTGTAATTTCTTCTGCCTTTCTTCATGTTAAAATTGTAATTTCTTCTGCCTTTCTTCATGTTCAAATTGTAATTTCTTCTGCATTTTTCTATGTTAAAATTGTAATTTCTTCTGCCTTTCTTCATGTTCAAATTGTAATTTCTTCTGCCTTTCTTCATGTTAAAATTGTAATTTCTTCTGCCTTTCTTCATGTTAAAATTGTAATTTCTTCTGCCTTTCTTCATGTTAAAATTGTAATTTCTTCTGCATTTTTCTATGTTAAAATTGTAATTTCTTCTTCCTTTCTTCATGTTAAAATTGTAATTTCTTCTGCATTTTTCTATGTTAAAATTGTAATTTCTTCTGCCTTTCTTCATGTTCAAATTGTAATTTCTTCTGCATTTTTCTATGTTAAAATTGTAATTTCTTCTGCCTTTCTTCATGTTCAAATTGTAATTTCTTCTGCATTTTTCTATGTTAAAATTGTAATTTCTTCTGCCTTTCTTCATGTTCAAATTGTAATTTCTTCTGCATTTTTCTATGTTAAAATTGTAATTTCTTCTGCATTTTTCTATGTTAAAATTGTAATTTCTTCTGCATTTTTCTATGTTAAAATTGTAATTTCTTCTGCCTTTCTTCATGTTCAAATTGTAATTTCTTCTGCATTTTTCTATGTTAAAATTGTAATTTCTTCTGCCTTTCTTCATGTTCAAATTGTAATTTCTACTGCCTTTCTTCATGTTAAAATTGTAATTTCTTCTGCCTTTCTTCATGTTAAAATTGTAATTTCTTCTGCCTTTCTTCATGTTAAAATTGTAATTTCTTCTGCATTTTTCTATGTTAAAATTGTAATTTCTTCTGCCTTTCTTCATGTTAAAATTGTAATTTCTTCTGCCTTTCTTCATGTTAAAATTGTAATTTCTTCTGCCTTTCTTCATGTTCAAATTGTAATTTCTTCTGCCTTTCTTCATGTTAAAATTGTAATTTCTTCTGCCTTTCTTCATGTTAAAATTGTAATTTCTTCTGCCTTTCTTCATGTTAAAATTGTAATTTCTTCTGCATTTTTCTATGTTAAAATTGTAATTTCTTCTTCCTTTCTTCATGTTAAAATTGTAATTTCTTCTGCATTTTTCTATGTTCAAATTGTAATTTCTTCTGCCTTTCTTCATGTTCAAATTGTAATTTCTTCTGCATTTTTCTATGTTAAAATTGTAATTTCTTCTGCCTTTCTTCATGTTCAAATTGTAATTTCTTCTGCATTTTTCTATGTTAAAATTGTAATTTCTTCTGCATTTTTCTATGTTAAAATTGTAATTTCTTCTGCATTTTTCTATGTTAAAATTGTAATTTCTTCTGCCTTTCTTCATGTTCAAATTGTAATTTCTTCTGCATTTTTCTATGTTAAAATTGTAATTTCTTCTGCCTTTCTTCATGTTCAAATTGTAATTTCTTCTGCCTTTCTTCATGTTAAAATTGTAATTTCTTCTGCCTTTCTTCATGTTCAAATTGTAATTTCTTCTGCATTTTTCTATGTTAAAATTGTAATTTCTTCTGCATTTTTCTATGTTCAAATTGTAATTTCTTCTGCATTTTTCTATGTTCAAATTGTAATTTCTTCTGCCTTTCTTCATGTTCAAATTATAATTTCTTCTGCCTTTCTTCATGTTCAAATTGTAATTTCTTCTGCATTTTTCTATGTTAAAATTGTAATTTCTTCTGCCTTTCTTCATGTTCAAATTGTAATTTCTTCTGCATTTTTCTATGTTAAAATTGTAATTTCTTCTGCCTTTCTTCATGTTCAAATTGTAATTTCTTCTGCATTTTTCTATGTTAAAATTGTAATTTCTTCTGCCTTTCTTCATGTTCAAATTGTAATTTCTTCTGCATTTTTCTATGTTAAAATTATAATTTCTTCTGCCTTTCTTCATGTTCAAATTGTAATTTCTTCTGCCTTTCTTCATGTTAAAATTGTAATTTCTTCTGCCTTTCTTCATGTTCAAATTGTAATTTCTTCTGCATTTTTCTATGTTAAAATTGTAATTTCTTCTGCCTTTCTTCATGTTAAAATTGTAATTTCTTCTGCATTTTTCTATGTTAAAATTGTAATTTCTTCTGCATTTTTCTATGTTAAAATTGCAATTTCTTCTGCCTTTCTTCATGTTCAAATTGTAATTTCTTCTGCATTTTTCTATGTTAAAATTGTAATTTCTTCTGCATTTTTCTATGTTAAAATTGTAATTTCTTCTGCCTTTCTTCATGTTCAAATTGTAATTTCTTCTGCATTTTTCTATGTTAAAATTGTAATTTCTTCTGCCTTTCTTCATGTTCAAATTGTAATTTCTTCTGCATTTTTCTATGTTAAAATTGTAATTTCTTCTGCCTTTCTTCATGTTAAAATTGTAATTTCTTCTGCCTTTCTTCATGTTAAAATTGTAATTTCTTCTGCCTTTCTTCATGTTAAAATTGTAATTTCTTCTGCCTTTCTTCATGTTAAAATTGTAATTTCTTCTGCCTTTCTTCATGTTCAAATTGTAATTTCTTCTGCATTTTTCTATGTTAAAATTGTAATTTCTTCTGCCTTTCTTCATGTTCAAATTGTAATTTCTTCTGCCTTTCTTCATGTTAAAATTGTAATTTCTTCTGCCTTTCTTCATGTTAAAATTGTAATTTCTTCTGCCTTTCTTCATGTTAAAATTGTAATTTCTTCTGCATTTTTCTATGTTAAAATTGTAATTTCTTCTTCCTTTCTTCATGTTAAAATTGTAATTTCTTCTGCATTTTTCTATGTTAAAATTGTAATTTCTTCTGCCTTTCTTCATGTTCAAATTGTAATTTCTTCTGCATTTTTCTATGTTCAAATTGTAATTTCTTCTGCCTTTCTTCATGTTCAAATTGTAATTTCTTCTGCATTTTTCTATGTTAAAATTGTAATTTCTTCTGCCTTTCTTCATGTTCAAATTGTAATTTCTTCTGCATTTTTCTATGTTAAAATTGTAATTTCTTCTGCATTTTTCTATGTTAAAATTGTAATTTCTTCTGCATTTTTCTATGTTAAAATTGTAATTTCTTCTGCCTTTCTTCATGTTCAAATTGTAATTTCTTCTGCATTTTTCTATGTTAAAATTGTAATTTCTTCTGCCTTTCTTCATGTTCAAATTGTAATTTCTTCTGCCTTTCTTCATGTTAAAATTGTAATTTCTTCTGCCTTTCTTCATGTTCAAATTGTAATTTCTTCTGCATTTTTCTATGTTAAAATTGTAATTTCTTCTGCATTTTTCTATGTTCAAATTGTAATTTCTTCTGCATTTTTCTATGTTCAAATTGTAATTTCTTCTGCCTTTCTTCATGTTCAAATTATAATTTCTTCTGCCTTTCTTCATGTTCAAATTGTAATTTCTTCTGCATTTTTCTATGTTAAAATTGTAATTTCTTCTGCCTTTCTTCATGTTCAAATTGTAATTTCTTCTGCATTTTTCTATGTTAAAATTGTAATTTCTTCTGCCTTTCTTCATGTTCAAATTGTAATTTCTTCTGCATTTTTCTATGTTAAAATTGTAATTTCTTCTGCCTTTCTTCATGTTCAAATTGTAATTTCTTCTGCATTTTTCTATGTTAAAATTATAATTTCTTCTGCCTTTCTTCATGTTCAAATTGTAATTTCTTCTGCCTTTCTTCATGTTAAAATTGTAATTTCTTCTGCCTTTCTTCATGTTCAAATTGTAATTTCTTCTGCATTTTTCTATGTTAAAATTGTAATTTCTTCTGCCTTTCTTCATGTTCAAATTGTAATTTCTTCTGCATTTTTCTATGTTAAAATTGTAATTTCTTCTGCCTTTCTTCATGTTCAAATTGTAATTTCTTCTGCCTTTCTTCATGTTCAAATTGTAATTTCTTCTGCATTTTTCTATGTTAAAATTGTAATTTCTTCTGCCTTTCTTCATGTTAAAATTGTAATTTCTTCTGCATTTTTCTATGTTAAAATTATAATTTCTTCTGCCTTTCTTCATGTTCAAATTGTAATTTCTTCTGCCTTTCTTCATGTTAAAATTGTAATTTCTTCTGCATTTTTCTATGTTAAAATTGTAATTTCTTCTGCCTTTCTTCATGTTCAAATTGTAATTTCTTCTGCCTTTCTTCATGTTCAAATTGTAATTTCTTCTGCATTTTTCTATGTTAAAATTGTAATTTCTTCTGCCTTTCTTCATGTTCAAATTGTAATTTCTTCTGCCTTTCTTCATGTTCAAATTGTAATTTCTTCTGCCTTTCTTCATGTTCAAATTGTAATTTCTTCTGCATTTTTCTATGTTAAAATTATAATTTCTTCTGCCTTTCTTCATGTTCAAATTGTAATTTCTTCTGCCTTTCTTCATGTTCAAATTGTAATTTCTTCTGCATTTTTCTATGTTAAAATTGTAATTTCTTCTGCCTTTCTTCATGTTCAAATTGTAATTTCTTCTGCATTTTTCTATGTTAAAATTATAATTTCTTCTGCCTTTCTTCATGTTCAAATTGTAATTTCTTCTGCCTTTCTTCATGTTCAAATTGTAATTTCTTCTGCATTTTTCTATGTTAAAATTGTAATTTCTTCTGCCTTTCTTCATGTTCAAATTGTAATTTCTTCTGCCTTTCTTCATGTTCAAATTGTAATTTCTTCTGCATTTTTCTATGTTAAAATTGTAATTTCTTCTGCCTTTCTTCATGTTAAAATTGTAATTTCTTCTGCCTTTCTTCATGTTCAAATTGTAATTTCTTCTGCCTTTCTTCATGTTAAAATTGTAATTTCTTCTGCCTTTCTTCATGTTAAAATTGTAATTTCTTCTGCCTTTCTTCATGTTAAAATTGTAATTTCTTCTGCATTTTTCTATGTTAAAATTGTAATTTCTTCTTCCTTTCTTCATGTTAAAATTGTAATTTCTTCTGCATTTTTCTATGTTAAAATTGTAATTTCTTCTGCCTTTCTTCATGTTCAAATTGTTATTTCTTCTGCATTTTTCTATGTTCAAATTGTAATTTCTTCTGCCTTTCTTCATGTTCAAATTGTAATTTCTTCTGCATTTTTCTATGTTAAAATTGTAATTTCTTCTGCCTTTCTTCATGTTCAAATTGTAATTTCTTCTGCATTTTTCTATGTTAAAATTGTAATTTCTTCTGCATTTTTCTATGTTAAAATTGTAATTTCTTCTGCATTTTTCTATGTTAAAATTGTAATTTCTTCTGCCTTTCTTCATGTTCAAATTGTAATTTCTTCTGCATTTTTCTATGTTAAAATTGTAATTTCTTCTGCCTTTCTTCATGTTCAAATTGTAATTTCTTCTGCCTTTCTTCATGTTAAAATTGTAATTTCTTCTGCCTTTCTTCATGTTCAAATTGTAATTTCTTCTGCATTTTTCTATGTTAAAATTGTAATTTCTTCTGCATTTTTCTATGTTCAAATTGTAATTTCTTCTGCATTTTTCTATGTTCAAATTGTAATTTCTTCTGCCTTTCTTCATGTTCAAATTATAATTTCTTCTGCCTTTCTTCATGTTCAAATTGTAATTTCTTCTGCATTTTTCTATGTTAAAATTGTAATTTCTTCTGCCTTTCTTCATGTTCAAATTGTAATTTCTTCTGCATTTTTCTATGTTAAAATTGTAATTTCTTCTGCCTTTCTTCATGTTCAAATTGTAATTTCTTCTGCATTTTTCTATGTTAAAATTGTAATTTCTTCTGCCTTTCTTCATGTTCAAATTGTAATTTCTTCTGCATTTTTCTATGTTAAAATTATAATTTCTTCTGCCTTTCTTCATGTTCAAATTGTAATTTCTTCTGCCTTTCTTCATGTTAAAATTGTAATTTCTTCTGCCTTTCTTCATGTTCAAATTGTAATTTCTTCTGCATTTTTCTATGTTAAAATTGTAATTTCTTCTGCCTTTCTTCATGTTCAAATTGTAATTTCTTCTGCATTTTTCTATGTTAAAATTGTAATTTCTTCTGCCTTTCTTCATGTTCAAATTGTAATTTCTTCTGCCTTTCTTCATGTTCAAATTGTAATTTCTTCTGCATTTTTCTATGTTAAAATTGTAATTTCTTCTGCCTTTCTTCATGTTAAAATTGTAATTTCTTCTGCATTTTTCTATGTTAAAATTATAATTTCTTCTGCCTTTCTTCATGTTCAAATTGTAATTTCTTCTGCCTTTCTTCATGTTAAAATTGTAATTTCTTCTGCATTTTTCTATGTTAAAATTGTAATTTCTTCTGCCTTTCTTCATGTTCAAATTGTAATTTCTTCTGCCTTTCTTCATGTTCAAATTGTAATTTCTTCTGCATTTTTCTATGTTAAAATTGTAATTTCTTCTGCCTTTCTTCATGTTCAAATTGTAATTTCTTCTGCCTTTCTTCATGTTCAAATTGTAATTTCTTCTGCATTTTTCTATGTTAAAATTGTAATTTCTTCTGCCTTTCTTCATGTTCAAATTGTAATTTCTTCTGCATTTTTCTATGTTAAAATTATAATTTCTTCTGCCTTTCTTCATGTTCAAATTGTAATTTCTTCTGCCTTTCTTCATGTTAAAATTGTAATTTCTTCTGCCTTTCTTCATGTTCAAATTGTAATTTCTTCTGCATTTTTCTATGTTAAAATTGTAATTTCTTCTGCCTTTCTTCATGTTCAAATTGTAATTTCTTCTGCATTTTTCTATGTTAAAATTGTAATTTCTTCTGCCTTTCTTCATGTTCAAATTGTAATTTCTTCTGCCTTTCTTCATGTTAAAATTGTAATTTCTTCTGTCTTTCTTCATGTTCAAATTGTAATTTCTTCTGCATTTTTCTATGTTAAAATTGTAATTTCTTCTGCCTTTCTTCATGTTCAAATTGTAATTTCTTCTGCCTTTCTTCATGTTCAAATTGTAATTTCTTCTGCCTTTCTTCATGTTCAAATTGTAATTTCTTCTGCCTTTCTTCATGTTCAAATTGTAATTTCTTCTGCATTTTTCTATGTTAAAATTGTAATTTCTTCTGCCTTTCTTCATGTTCAAATTGTAATTTCTTCTGCCTTTCTTCATGTTCAAATTGTAATTTCTTCTGCCTTTCTTCATGTTCAAATTGTAATTTCTTCTGCATTTTTCTATGTTATAATTGTAATTTCTTCTGCCTTTCTTCATGTTAAAATTGTAATTTCTTCTGCATTTTTCTATGTTAAAATTGTAATTTCTTCTGCCTTTCTTCATGTTCAAATTGTAATTTCTTCTGCATTTTTCTATGTTAAAATTGTAATTTCTTCTGCCTTTCTTCATGTTCAAATTGTAATTTCTTCTGCATTTTTCTATGTTAAAATTGTAATTTCTTCTGCATTTTTCTATGTTAAAATTGTAATTTCTTCTCCATTTTTCTATGTTAAAATTGTAATTTCTTCTGCCTTTCTTCATGTTCAAATTGTAATTTCTTCTGCATTTTTCTATGTTAAAATTGTAATTTCTTCTGCCTTTCTTCATGTTCAAATTGTAATTTCTTCTGCCTTTCTTCATGTTAAAATTGTAATTTCTTCTGCCTTTCTTCATGTTCAAATTGTAATTTCTTCTGCATTTTTCTATGTTAAAATTGTAATTTCTTCTGCATTTTTCTATGTTCAAATTGTAATTTCTTCTGCATTTTTCTATGTTCAAATTGTAATTTCTTCTGCCTTTCTTCATGTTCAAATTATAATTTCTTCTGCCTTTCTTCATGTTCAAATTGTAATTTCTTCTGCATTTTTCTATGTTAAAATTGTAATTTCTTCTGCCTTTCTTCATGTTAAAATTGTAATTTCTTCTGCATTTTTCTATGTTAAAATTGTAATTTCTTCTGCCTTTCTTCATGTTCAAATTGTAATTTCTTCTGCCTTTCTTCATGTTCAAATTATAATTTCTTCTGCCTTTCTTCATGTTAAAATTGTAATTTCTTCTGCCTTTCTTCATGTTCAAATTGTAATTTCTTCTGCCTTTCTTCATGTTAAAATTGTAATTTCTTCTGCCTTTCTTCATGTTAAAATTGTAATTTCTTCTGCCTTTCTTCATGTTAAAATTGTAATTTCTTCTGCCTTTCTTCATGTTCAAATTGTAATTTCTTCTGCATTTTTCTATGTTCAAATTGTAATTTCTTCTGCATTTTTCTATGTTCAAATTGTAATTTCTTCTGCCTTTCTTCATGTTCAAATTATAATTTCTTCTGCCTTTCTTCATGTTAAAATTGTAATTTCTTCTGCATTTTTCTATGTTAAAATTGTAATTTCTTCTGCATTTTTCTATGTTAAAATTGTAATTTCTTCTGCCTTTCTTCATGTTAAAATTGTAATTTCTTCTGCATTTTTCTATGTTAAAATTGTAATTTCTTCTGCATTTTTCTATGTTAAAATTGTAATTTCTTCTGCCTTTCTTCATGTTAAAATTGTAATTTCTTCTGCATTTTTCTATGTTAAAATTGTAATTTCTTCTGCATTTTTCTATGTTAAAATTGTAATTTCTTCTGCCTTTCTTCATGTTCAAATTGTAATTTCTTCTGCATTTTTCTATGTTCAAATTGTAATTTCTTCTGCCTTTCTTCATGTTAAAATTGTAATTTCTTCTGCATTTTTCTATGTTAAAATTGTAATTTCTTCTGCCTTTCTTCATGTTCAAATTGTAATTTCTTCTGCCTTTCTTCATGTTCAAATTGTAATTTCTTCTGCCTTTCTTCATGTTCAAATTGTAATTTCTTCTGCCTTTCTTCATGTTCAAATTGTAATTTCTTCTGCATTTTTCTATGTTAAAATTGTAATTTCTTCTGCCTTTCTTCATGTTCAAATTGTAATTTCTTCTGCATTTTTCTATGTTAAAATTGTAATTTCTTCTGCATTTTTCTATGTTAAAATTGTAATTTCTTCTGCCTTTCTTCATGTTCAAATTGTAATTTCTTCTGCATTTTTCTATGTTCAAATTGTAATTTCTTCTGCCTTTCTTCATGTTAAAATTGTAATTTCTTCTGCCTTTCTTCATGTTCAAATTGTAATTTCTTCTGCATTTTTCTATGTTCAAATTGTAATTTCTTCTGCATTTTTCTATGTTAAAATTGTAATTTCTTCTGCCTTTCTTCATGTTCAAATTGTAATTTCTTCTGCCTTTCTTCATGTTCAAATTGTAATTTCTTCTGCATTTTTCTATGTTAAAATTGTAATTTCTTCTGCCTTTCTTCATGTTAAAATTGTAATTTCTTCTGCATTTTTCTATGTTAAAATTGTAATTTCTTCTGCATTTTTCTATGTTAAAATTGTAATTTCTTCTGCCTTTCTTCATGTTAAAATTGTAATTTCTTCTGCATTTTTCTATGTTAAAATTGTAATTTCTTCTGCATTTTTCTATGTTAAAATTGTAATTTCTTCTGCCTTTCTTCATGTTAAAATTGTAATTTCTTCTGCATTTTTCTATGTTAAAATTGTAATTTCTTCTGCATTTTTCTATGTTAAAATTGTAATTTCTTCTGCCTTTCTTCATGTTCAAATTGTAATTTCTTCTGCATTTTTCTATGTTCAAATTGTAATTTCTTCTGCCTTTCTTCATGTTAAAATTGTAATTTCTTCTGCATTTTTCTATGTTAAAATTGTAATTTCTTCTGCCTTTCTTCATGTTCAAATTGTAATTTCTTCTGCATTTTTCTATGTTAAAATTGTAATTTCTTCTGCCTTTCTTCATGTTCAAATTGTAATTTCTTCTGCATTTTTCTATGTTAAAATTGTAATTTCTTCTGCCTTTCTTCATGTTCAAATTGTAATTTCTTCTGCATTTTTCTATGTTAAAATTGTAATTTCTTCTGCCTTTCTTCATGTTAAAATTGTAATTTCTTCTGCCTTTCTTCATGTTCAAATTGTAATTTCTTCTGCATTTTTCTATGTTAAAATTGTAATTTCTTCTGCCTTTCTTCATGTTCAAATTGTAATTTCTTCTGCCTTTCTTCATGTTAAAATTGTAATTTCTTCTGCCTTTCTTCATGTTAAAATTGTAATTTCTTCTGCCTTTCTTCATGTTAAAATTGTAATTTCTTCTGCATTTTTCTATGTTAAAATTGTAATTTCTTCTTCCTTTCTTCATGTTAAAATTGTAATTTCTTCTGCATTTTTCTATGTTAAAATTGTAATTTCTTCTGCCTTTCTTCATGTTCAAATTGTAATTTCTTCTGCCTTTCTTCATGTTAAAATTGTAATTTCTTCTGCATTTTTCTATGTTAAAATTGTAATTTCTTCTGCCTTTCTTCATGTTCAAATTGTAATTTCTTCTGCATTTTTCTATGTTAAAATTGTAATTTCTTCTGCCTTTCTTCATGTTCAAATTGTAATTTCTTCTGCATTTTTCTATGTTAAAATTGTAATTTCTTCTGCCTTTCTTCATGTTCAAATTGTAATTTCTTCTGCATTTTTCTATGTTAAAATTGTAATTTCTTCTGCCTTTCTTCATGTTCAAATTGTAATTTCTTCTGCATTTTTCTATGTTAAAATTGTAATTTCTTCTGCATTTTTCTATGTTAAAATTGTAATTTCTTCTGCATTTTTCTATGTTAAAATTGTAATTTCTTCTGCCTTTCTTCATGTTCAAATTGTAATTTCTTCTGCATTTTTCTATGTTAAAATTGTAATTTCTTCTGCCTTTCTTCATGTTAAAATTGTAATTTCTTCTGCATTTTTCTATGTTAAAATTGTAATTTCTTCTGCATTTTTCTATGTTAAAATTGTAATTTCTTCTGCCTTTCTTCATGTTCAAATTGTAATTTCTTCTGCATTTTTCTATGTTCAAATTGTAATTTCTTCTGCCTTTCTTCATGTTAAAATTGTAATTTCTTCTGCATTTTTCTATGTTAAAATTGTAATTTCTTCTGCCTTTCTTCATGTTAAAATTGTAATTTCTTCTGCATTTTTCTATGTTAAAATTGTAATTTCTTCTGCCTTTCTTCATGTTCAAATTGTAATTTCTTCTGCATTTTTCTATGTTAAAATTGTTATTACTTCTGCATTTTTCTATGTTAAAATTGTAATTTCTTCTGCCTTTCTTCATGTTCAAATTGTAATTTCTTCTGCATTTTTCTATGTTCAAATTGTAATTTCTTCTGCCTTTCTTCATGTTAAAATTGTAATTTCTTCTGCATTTTTCTATGTTAAAATTGTAATTTCTTCTGCCTTTCTTCATGTTCAAATTGTAATTTCTTCTGCATTTTTCTATGTTAAAATTGTAATTTCTTCTGCCTTTCTTCATGTTCAAATTGTAATTTCTTCTGCCTTTCTTCATGTTCAAATTGTAATTTCTTCTGCCTTTCTTCATGTTAAAATTGTAATTTCTTCTGCCTTTCTTCATGTTAAAATTGTAATTTCTTCTGCATTTTTCTATGTTAAAATTGTAATTTCTTCTGCCTTTCTTCATGTTAAAATTGTAATTTCTTCTGCCTTTCTTCATGTTCAAATTGTAATTTCTTCTGCATTTTTCTATGTTAAAATTGTAATTTCTTCTGCCTTTCTTCATGTTCAAATTGTAATTTCTTCTGCCTTTCTTCATGTTAAAATTGTAATTTCTTCTGCCTTTCTTCATGTTAAAATTGTAATTTCTTCTGCCTTTCTTCATGTTAAAATTGTAATTTCTTCTGCATTTTTCTATGTTAAAATTGTAATTTCTTCTTCCTTTCTTCATGTTAAAATTGTAATTTCTTCTGCATTTTTCTATGTTAAAATTGTAATTTCTTCTGCCTTTCTTCATGTTCAAATTGTAATTTCTTCTGCATTTTTCTATGTTAAAATTGTAATTTCTTCTGCCTTTCTTCATGTTCAAATTGTAATTTCTTCTGCATTTTTCTATGTTAAAATTGTAATTTCTTCTGCCTTTCTTCATGTTCAAATTGTAATTTCTTCTGCATTTTTCTATGTTAAAATTGTAATTTCTTCTGCATTTTTCTATGTTAAAATTGTAATTTCTTCTGCATTTTTCTATGTTAAAATTGTAATTTCTTCTGCCTTTCTTCATGTTCAAATTGTAATTTCTTCTGCATTTTTCTATGTTAAAATTGTAATTTCTTCTGCCTTTCTTCATGTTCAAATTGTAATTTCTTCTGCCTTTCTTCATGTTAAAATTGTAATTTCTTCTGCCTTTCTTCATGTTCAAATTGTAATTTCTTCTGCATTTTTCTATGTTCAAATTGTAATTTCTTCTGCCTTTCTTCATGTTCAAATTGTAATTTCTTCTGCCTTTCTTCATGTTCAAATTGTAATTTCTTCTGCATTTTTCTATGTTAAAATTGTAATTTCTTCTGCCTTTCTTCATGTTCAAATTGTAATTTCTTCTGCCTTTCTTCATGTTAAAATTGTAATTTCTTCTGCCTTTCTTCATGTTCAAATTGTAATTTCTTCTGCATTTTTCTATGTTCAAATTGTAATTTCTTCTGCCTTTCTTCATGTTCAAATTATAATTTCTTCTGCCTTTCTTCATGTTCAAATTGTAATTTCTTCTGCATTTTTCTATGTTAAAATTGTAATTTCTTCTGCCTTTCTTCATGTTAAAATTGTAATTTCTTCTGCATTTTTCTATGTTAAAATTGTAATTTCTTCTGCCTTTCTTCATGTTCAAATTGTAATTTCTTCTGCCTTTCTTCATGTTCAAATTATAATTTCTTCTGCCTTTCTTCATGTTAAAATTGTAATTTCTTCTGCCTTTCTTCATGTTCAAATTGTAATTTCTTCTGCCTTTCTTCATGTTAAAATTGTAATTTCTTCTGCCTTTCTTCATGTTAAAATTGTAATTTCTTCTGCCTTTCTTCATGTTAAAATTGTAATTTCTTCTGCCTTTCTTCATGTTCAAATTGTAATTTCTTCTGCATTTTTCTATGTTAAAATTGTAATTTCTTCTGCCTTTCTTCATGTTGAAATTGTAATTTCTTCTGCCTTTCTTCATGTTCAAATTGTAATTTCTTCTGCATTTTTCTATGTTAAAATTGTAATTTCTTCTGCCTTTCTTCATGTTCAAATTGTAATTTCTTCTGCATTTTTCTATGTTAAAATTGTAATTTCTTCTGCCTTTCTTCATGTTCAAATTGTAATTTCTTCTGCATTTTTCTATGTTAAAATTGTAATTTCTTCTGCCTTTCTTCATGTTCAAATTGTAATTTCTTCTGCATTTTTCTATGTTAAAATTGTAATTTCTTCTGCCTTTCTTCATGTTCAAATTGTAATTTCTTCTGCATTTTTCTATGTTAAAATTGTAATTTCTTCTGCCTTTCTTCATGTTCAAATTGTAATTTCTTCTGCATTTTTCTATGTTAAAATTGTAATTTCTTCTGCCTTTCTTCATGTTCAAATTGTAATTTCTTCTGCATTTTTCTATGTTAAAATTGTAATTTCTTCTGCATTTTTCTATGTTCAAATTGTAATTTCTTCTGCCTTTCTTCATGTTCAAATTGTAATTTCTTCTGCATTTTTCTATGTTCAAATTGTAATTTCTTCTGCCTTTCTTCATGTTCAAATTGTAATTTCTTCTGCATTTTTCTATGTTAAAATTGTAATTTCTTCTGCATTTTTCTATGTTAAAATTGTAATTTCTTCTGCATTTTTCTATGTTAAAATTGTAATTTCTTCTGCCTTTCTTCATGTTCAAATTGTAATTTCTTCTGCATTTTTCTATGTTAAAATTGTAATTTCTTCTGCCTTTCTTCATGTTCAAATTGTAATTTCTTCTGCCTTTCTTCATGTTAAAATTGTAATTTCTTCTGCCTTTCTTCATGTTCAAATTGTAATTTCTTCTGCATTTTTCTATGTTCAAATTGTAATTTCTTCTGCATTTTTCTATGTTCAAATTGTAATTTCTTCTGCCTTTCTTCATGTTCAAATTATAATTTCTTTTGCCTTTCTTCATGTTAAAATTGTAATTTCTTCTGCCTTTCTTCATGTTCAAATTGTAATTTCTTCTACCTTTCTTCATGTTAAAATTGTAATTTCTTCTGCCTTTCTTCATGTTAAAATTGTAATTTCTTCTGCCTTTCTTCATGTTCAAATTGTAATTTCTTCTACCTTTCTTCATGTTAAAATTGTAATTTCTTCTGCCTTTCTTCATGTTAAAATTGTAATTTCTTCTGCCTTTCTTCATGTTCAAATTGTAATTTCTTCTGCATTTTTCTATGTTAAAATTGTAATTTCTTCTGCCTTTCTTCATGTTCAAATTGTAATTTCTTCTGCATTTTTCTATGTTAAAATTGTAATTTCTTCTGCCTTTCTTCATGTTCAAATTGTAATTTCTTCTGCATTTTTCTATGTTAAAATTGTAATTTCTTCTGCCTTTCTTCATGTTCAAATTGTAATTTCTTCTGCATTTTTCTATGTTAAAATTGTAATTTCTTCTGCCTTTCTTCATGTTCAAATTGTAATTTCTTCTGCATTTTTCTATGTTAAAATTGTAATTTCTTCTGCCTTTCTTCATGTTAAAATTGTAATTTCTTCTGCCTTTCTTCATGTTCAAATTGTAATTTCTTCTACCTTTCTTCATGTTCAAATTGTAATTTCTTCTGCCTTTCTTCATGTTCAAATTGTAATTTCTTCTGCCTTTCTTCATGTTAAAATTGTAATTTCTTCTGCCTTTCTTCATGTTAAAATTGTAATTTCTTCTGCCTTTCTTCATGTTCAAATTGTAATTTCTTCTGCCTTTCTTCATGTTCAAATTGTAATTTCTTCTGCATTTTTCTATGTTAAAATTGTAATTTCTTCTGCCTTTCTTCATGTTCAAATTGTAATTTCTTCTGCCTTTCTTCATGTTAAAATTGTAATTTCTTCTGCCTTTCTTCATGTTAAAATTGTAATTTCTTCTGCCTTTCTTCATGTTCAAATTGTAATTTCTTCTGCATTTTTCTATGTTAAAATTGTAATTTCTTCTGCCTTTCTTCATGTTCAAATTGTAATTTCTTCTGCATTTTTCTATGTTAAAATTGTAATTTCTTCTGCCTTTCTTCATGTTCAAATTGTAATTTCTTCTGCATTTTTCTATGTTAAAATTGTAATTTCTTCTGCATTTTTCTATGTTCAAATTGTAATTTCTTCTGCCTTTCTTCATGTTCAAATTGTAATTTCTTCTGCCTTTCTTCATGTTAAAATTGTAATTTCTTCTGCCTTTCTTCATGTTCAAATTGTAATTTCTTCTGCATTTTTCTATGTTCAAATTGTAATTTCTTCTGCCTCTCTTCATGTTCAAATTGTAATTTCTTCTGCATTTTTCTATGTTAAAATTGTAATTTCTTCTGCATTTTTCTATGTTAAAATTGTAATTTCTTCTGCATTTTTCTATGTTAAAATTGTAATTTCTTCTGCCTTTCTTCATGTTCAAATTGTAATTTCTTCTGCATTTTTCTATGTTAAAATTGTAATTTCTTCTGCATTTTTCTATGTTCAAATTGTAATTTCTTCTGCCTTTCTTCATGTTCAAATTGTAATTTCTTCTGCCTTTCTTCATGTTAAAATTGTAATTTCTTCTGCCTTTCTTCATGTTCAAATTGTAATTTCTTCTGCATTTTTCTATGTTCAAATTGTAATTTCTTCTGCCTCTCTTCATGTTCAAATTGTAATTTCTTCTGCATTTTTCTATGTTAAAATTGTAATTTCTTCTGCATTTTTCTATGTTAAAATTGTAATTTCTTCTGCATTTTTCTATGTTAAAATTGTAATTTCTTCTGCCTTTCTTCATGTTCAAATTGTAATTTCTTCTGCATTTTTCTATGTTAAAATTGTAATTTCTTCTGCATTTTTCTATGTTCAAATTGTAATTTCTTCTGCCTTTCTTCATGTTCAAATTGTAATTTCTTCTGCCTTTCTTCATGTTCAAATTGTAATTTCTTCTGCATTTTTCTATGTTAAAATTGTAATTTCTTCTGCCTTTCTTCATGTTCAAATTGTAATTTCTTCTGCATTTTTCTATGTTAAAATTGTAATTTCTTCTGCCTTTCTTCATGTTCAAATTGTAATTTCTTCTGCCTTTCTTCATGTTCAAATTGTAATTTCTTCTGCATTTTTCTATGTTAAAATTGTAATTTCTTCTGCATTTTTCTATGTTCAAATTGTAATTTCTTCTGCCTTTCTTCATGTTCAAATTGTAATTTCTTCTGCATTTTTCTATGTTCAAATTGTAATTTCTTCTGCCTTTCTTCATGTTCAAATTGTAATTTCTTCTGCATTTTTCTATGTTAAAATTGTAATTTCTTCTGCATTTTTCTATGTTAAAATTGTAATTTCTTCTGCATTTTTCTATGTTAAAATTGTAATTTCTTCTGCCTTTCTTCATGTTCAAATTGTAATTTCTTCTGCATTTTTCTATGTTAAAATTGTAATTTCTTCTGCCTTTCTTCATGTTCAAATTGTAATTTCTTCTGCCTTTCTTCATGTTAAAATTGTAATTTCTTCTGCCTTTCTTCATGTTCAAATTGTAATTTCTTCTGCATTTTTCTATGTTCAAATTGTAATTTCTTCTGCATTTTTCTATGTTCAAATTGTAATTTCTTCTGCCTTTCTTCATGTTCAAATTATAATTTCTTTTGCCTTTCTTCATGTTAAAATTGTAATTTCTTCTGCCTTTCTTCATGTTCAAATTGTAATTTCTTCTACCTTTCTTCATGTTAAAATTGTAATTTCTTCTGCCTTTCTTCATGTTCAAATTGTAATTTCTTCTGCCTTTCTTCATGTTAAAATTGTAATTTCTTCTGCCTTTCTTCATGTTCAAATTGTAATTTCTTCTGCATTTTTCTATGTTAAAATTGTAATTTCTTCTGCCTTTCTTCATGTTCAAATTGTAATTTCTTCTGCATTTTTCTATGTTAAAATTGTAATTTCTTCTGCCTTTCTTCATGTTCAAATTGTAATTTCTTCTGCATTTTTCTATGTTCAAATTGTAATTTCTTCTGCCTCTCTTCATGTTCAAATTGTAATTTCTTCTGCATTTTTCTATGTTAAAATTGTAATTTCTTCTGCATTTTTCTATGTTAAAATTGTAATTTCTTCTGCATTTTTCTATGTTAAAATTGTAATTTCTTCTGCCTTTCTTCATGTTCAAATTGTAATTTCTTCTGCATTTTTCTATGTTAAAATTGTAATTTCTTCTGCATTTTTCTATGTTCAAATTGTAATTTCTTCTGCCTTTCTTCATGTTCAAATTGTAATTTCTTCTGCCTTTCTTCATGTTAAAATTGTAATTTCTTCTGCCTTTCTTCATGTTCAAATTGTAATTTCTTCTGCATTTTTCTATGTTCAAATTGTAATTTCTTCTGCCTCTCTTCATGTTCAAATTGTAATTTCTTCTGCATTTTTCTATGTTAAAATTGTAATTTCTTCTGCATTTTTCTATGTTAAAATTGTAATTTCTTCTGCATTTTTCTATGTTAAAATTGTAATTTCTTCTGCCTTTCTTCATGTTCAAATTGTAATTTCTTCTGCATTTTTCTATGTTAAAATTGTAATTTCTTCTGCATTTTTCTATGTTCAAATTGTAATTTCTTCTGCCTTTCTTCATGTTCAAATTGTAATTTCTTCTGCCTTTCTTCATGTTCAAATTGTAATTTCTTCTGCATTTTTCTATGTTAAAATTGTAATTTCTTCTGCCTTTCTTCATGTTCAAATTGTAATTTCTTCTGCATTTTTCTATGTTAAAATTGTAATTTCTTCTGCCTTTCTTCATGTTCAAATTGTAATTTCTTCTGCCTTTCTTCATGTTCAAATTGTAATTTCTTCTGCATTTTTCTATGTTAAAATTGTAATTTCTTCTGCCTTTCTTCATGTTCAAATTGTAATTTCTTCTGCATTTTTCTATGTTAAAATTGTAATTTCTTCTGCATTTTTCTATGTTCAAATTGTAATTTCTTCTGCCTTTCTTCATGTTCAAATTGTAATTTCTTCTGCATTTTTCTATGTTCAAATTGTAATTTCTTCTGCCTTTCTTCATGTTCAAATTGTAATTTCTTCTGCATTTTTCTATGTTAAAATTGTAATTTCTTCTGCATTTTTCTATGTTAAAATTGTAATTTCTTCTGCATTTTTCTATGTTAAAATTGTAATTTCTTCTGCCTTTCTTCATGTTCAAATTGTAATTTCTTCTGCATTTTTCTATGTTAAAATTGTAATTTCTTCTGCCTTTCTTCATGTTCAAATTGTAATTTCTTCTGCCTTTCTTCATGTTAAAATTGTAATTTCTTCTGCCTTTCTTCATGTTCAAATTGTAATTTCTTCTGCATTTTTCTATGTTCAAATTGTAATTTCTTCTGCATTTTTCTATGTTCAAATTGTAATTTCTTCTGCCTTTCTTCATGTTCAAATTATAATTTCTTTTGCCTTTCTTCATGTTAAAATTGTAATTTCTTCTGCCTTTCTTCATGTTCAAATTGTAATTTCTTCTACCTTTCTTCATGTTAAAATTGTAATTTCTTCTGCCTTTCTTCATGTTCAAATTGTAATTTCTTCTGCCTTTCTTCATGTTAAAATTGTAATTTCTTCTGCCTTTCTTCATGTTCAAATTGTAATTTCTTCTGCATTTTTCTATGTTAAAATTGTAATTTCTTCTGCCTTTCTTCATGTTCAAATTGTAATTTCTTCTGCATTTTTCTATGTTAAAATTGTAATTTCTTCTGCCTTTCTTCATGTTCAAATTGTAATTTCTTCTGCATTTTTCTATGTTAAAATTGTAATTTCTTCTGCCTTTCTTCATGTTCAAATTGTAATTTCTTCTGCATTTTTCTATGTTAAAATTGTAATTTCTTCTGCATTTTTCTATGTTCAAATTGTAATTTCTTCTGCCTTTCTTCATGTTCAAATTGTAATTTCTTCTGCCTTTCTTCATGTTCAAATTGTAATTTCTTCTGCATTTTTCTATGTTCAAATTGTAATTTCTTCTCCCTTTCTTCATGTTCAAATTGTAATTTCTTCTGCATTTTTCTATGTTCAAATTGTAATTTCTTCTGCCTTTCTTCATGTTCAAATTGTAATTTCTTCTGCCTTTCTTCATGTTAAAATTGTAATTTCTTCTGCCTTTCTTCATGTTCAAATTGTAATTTCTTCTGCATTTTTCTATGTTCAAATTGTAATTTCTTCTTCCTCTCTTCATGTTCAAATTGTAATTTCTTCTGCATTTTTCTATGTTAAAATTGTAATTTCTTCTGCATTTTTCTATGTTAAAATTGTAATTTCTTCTGCATTTTTCTATGTTAAAATTGTAATTTCTTCTGCCTTTCTTCATGTTCAAATTGTAATTTCTTCTGCATTTTTCTATGTTAAAATTGTAATTTCTTCTGCATTTTTCTATGTTCAAATTGTAATTTCTTCTGCCTTTCTTCATGTTCAAATTGTAATTTCTTCTGCCTTTCTTCATGTTCAAATTGTAATTTCTTCTGCATTTTTCTATGTTCAAATTGTAATTTCTTCTGCCTTTCTTCATGTTCAAATTGTAATTTCTTCTGCCTTTCTTCATGTTAAAATTGTAATTTCTTCTGCCTTTCTTCATGTTCAAATTGTAATTTCTTCTGCATTTTTCTATGTTCAAATTGTAATTTCTTCTGCCTCTCTTCATGTTCAAATTGTAATTTCTTCTGCATTTTTCTATGTTAAAATTGTAATTTCTTCTGCATTTTTCTATGTTAAAATTGTAATTTCTTCTGCATTTTTCTATGTTAAAATTGTAATTTCTTCTGCATTTTTCTATGTTAAAATTGTAATTTCTTCTGCCTTTCTTCATGTTAAAATTGTAATTTCTTCTGCATTTTTCTATGTTAAAATTGTAATTTCTTCTGCCTTTCTTCATGTTCAAATTGTAATTTCTTCTGCATTTTTCTATGTTAAAATTGTAATTTCTTCTGCCTTTCTTCATGTTCAAATTGTAATTTCTTCTGCATTTTTCTATGTTAAAATTGTAATTTCTTCTGCATTTTTCTATGTTAAAATTGTAATTTCTTCTGCCTTTCTTCATGTTCAAATTGTAATTTCTTCTGCCTTTCTTCATGTTCAAATTGTAATTTCTTCTGCCTTTCTTCATGTTCAAATTGTAATTTCTTCTGCATTTTTCTATGTTAAAATTGTAATTTCTTCTGCCTTTCTTCATGTTCAAATTGTAATTTCTTCTGCATTTTTCTATGTTAAAATTGTAATTTCTTCTGCCTTTCTTCATGTTCAAATTGTAATTTCTTCTGCATTTTTCTATGTTAAAATTGTAATTTCTTCTGCATTTTTCTATGTTAAAATTGTAATTTCTTCTGCCTTTCTTCATGTTAAAATTGTAATTTCTTCTGCCTTTCTTCATGTTCAAATTGTAATTTCTTCTGCCTTTCTTCACGTTCAAATTGTAATTTCTACTGCATTTTTCTATGTTAAAATTGTAATTTCTTCTGCCTTTCTTCATGTTAAAATTGTAATTTCTTCTGCATTTTTCTATGTTCAAATTGTAATTTCTTCAGCCTTTCTTCATGTTCAAATTGTAATTTCTTCTGCATTTTTCTATGTTAAAATTGTAATTTCTTCTGCCTTTCTTCATGTTCAAATTGTAATTTCTTCTGCATTTTTCTATGTTAAAATTGTAATTTCTTCTCCATTTTTCTATGTTAAAATTGTAATTTCTTCTGCCTTTCTTCATGTTCAAATTGTAATTTCTTCTGCATTTTTCTATGTTCAAATTGTAATTTCTTCTGCCTTTCTTCATGTTAAAATTGTAATTTCTTCTGCATTTTTCTATGTTCAAATTGTAATTTCTTCTGCCTTTCTTCATGTTCAAATTGTAATTTCTTCTGCATTTTTCTATGTTAAAATTGTAATTTCTTCTGCCTTTCTTCATGTTCAAATTGTAATTTCTTCTGCATTTTTCTATGTTAAAATTGTAATTTCTTCTGCCTTTCTTCATGTTCAAATTGTAATTTCTTCTGCATTTTTCTATGTTAAAATTGTAATTTCTTCTGCCTTTCTTCATGTTCAAATTGTAATTTCTTCTGCATTTTTCTATGTTAAAATTGTAATTTCTTCTGCCTTTCTTCATGTTCAAATTGTAATTTCTTCTGCATTTTTCTATGTTAAAATTGTAATTTCTTCTGCATTTTTCTATGTTAAAATTGTAATTTCTTCTGCATTTTTCTATGTTAAAATTGTAATTTCTTCTGCATTTTTCTATGTTCAAATTGTAATTTCTTCTGCCTTTCTTCATGTTCAAATTGTAATTTCTTCTGCCTTTCTTCATGTTCAAATTGTAATTTCTTCTGCATTTTTCTATGTTCAAATTGTAATTTCTTCTGCCTTTCTTCATGTTCAAATTGTAATTTCTTCTGCCTTTCTTCATGTTAAAATTGTAATTTCTTCTGCCTTTCTTCATGTTCAAATTGTAATTTCTTCTGCATTTTTTCTATGTTCAAATTGTAATTTCTTCTGCCTCTCTTCATGTTCAAATTGTAATTTCTTCTGCATTTTTCTATGTTAAAATTGTAATTTCTTCTGCATTTTTCTATGTTAAAATTGTAATTTCTTCTGCATTTTTCTATGTTAAAATTGTAATTTCTTCTGCCTTTCTTCATGTTCAAATTGTAATTTCTTCTGCATTTTTCTATGTTAAAATTGTAATTTCTTCTGCATTTTTCTATGTTAAAATTGTAATTTCTTCTGCCTTTCTTCATGTTCAAATTGTAATTTCTTCTGCCTTTCTTCATGTTCAAATTGTAATTTCTTCTGCATTTTTCTATGTTCAAATTGTAATTTCTTCTGCCTTTCTTCATGTTCAAATTGTAATTTCTTCTGCCTTTCTTCATGTTAAAATTGTAATTTCTTCTGCCTTTCTTCATGTTCAAATTGTAATTTCTTCTGCATTTTTCTATGTTCAAATTGTAATTTCTTCTGCCTCTCTTCATGTTCAAATTGTAATTTCTTCTGCATTTTCTATGTTAAAATTGTAATTTCTTCTGCATTTTTCTATGTTAAAATTGTAATTTCTTCTGCCTTTCTTCATGTTAAAATTGTAATTTCTTCTGCATTTTTCTATGTTAAAATTGTAATTTCTTCTGCCTTTCTTCATGTTAAAATTGTAATTTCTTCTGCATTTTTCTATGTTAAAATTGTAATTTCTTCTGCCTTTCTTCATGTTAAAATTGTAATTTCTTCTGCATTTTTCTATGTTAAAATTGTAATTTCTTCTGCCTTTCTTCATGTTAAAATTGTAATTTCTTCTGCATTTTTCTATGTTAAAATTGTAATTTCTTCTGCCTTTCTTCATGTTCAAATTGTAATTTCTTCTGCATTTTTCTATGTTAAAATTGTAATTTCTTCTGCATTTTTCTATGTTAAAATTGTAATTTCTTCTGCCTTTCTTCATGTTCAAATTGTAATTTCTTCTGCATTTTTCTATGTTAAAATTGTAATTTCTTCTGCCTTTCTTCATGTTCAAATTGTAATTTCTTCTGCATTTTTCTATGTTAAAATTGTAATTTCTTCTGCATTTTTCTATGTTAAAATTGTAATTTCTTCTGCCTTTCTTCATGTTCAAATTGTAATTTCTTCTGCCTTTCTTCATGTTCAAATTGTAATTTCTTCTGCCTTTCTTCATGTTCAAATTGTAATTTCTTCTGCATTTTTCTATGTTAAAATTGTAATTTCTTCTGCCTTTCTTCATGTTCAAATTGTAATTTCTTCTGCATTTTTCTATGTTAAAATTGTAATTTCTTCTGCCTTTCTTCATGTTCAAATTGTAATTTCTTCTGCATTTTTCTATGTTAAAATTGTAATTTCTTCTGCATTTTTTCTATGTTAAAATTGTAATTTCTTCTGCCTTTCTTCATGTTAAAATTGTAATTTCTTCTGCCTTTCTTCATGTTCAAATTGTAATTTCTTCTGCATTTTTCTATGTTAAAATTGTAATTTCTTCTGCCTTTCTTCATGTTAAAATTGTAATTTCTTCTGCCTTTCTTCATGTTCAAATTGTAATTTCTTCTGCATTTTTCTATGTTAAAATTGTAATTTCTTCTGCCTTTCTTCATGTTAAAATTGTAATTTCTTCTGCCTTTCTTCATGTTCAAATTGTAATTTCTTCTGCATTTTTCTATGTTAAAATTGTAATTTCTTCTGCCTTTCTTCATGTTCAAATTGTAATTTCTTCTGCATTTTTCTATGTTCAAATTGTAATTTCTTCAGCCTTTCTTCATGTTCAAATTGTAATTTCTTCTGCATTTTTCTATGTTAAAATTGTAATTTCTTCTGCCTTTCTTCATGTTCAAATTGTAATTTCTTCTGCATTTTTCTATGTTAAAATTGTAATTTCTTCTGCATTTTTCTATGTTAAAAATTGTAATTTCTTCTGCCTTTCTTCATGTTAAAATTGTAATTTCTTCTGCCTTTCTTCATGTTAAAATTGTAATTTCTTCTGCATTTTTCTATGTTAAAATTGTAATTTCTTCTGCCTTTCTTCATGTTAAAATTGTAATTTCTTCTGCCTTTCTTCATGTTCAAATTGTAATTTCTTCTGCATTTTTCTATGTTAAAATTGTAATTTCTTCTGCCTTTCTTCATGTTAAAATTGTAATTTCTTCTGCCTTTCTTCATGTTCAAATTGTAATTTCTTCTGCATTTTTCTATGTTAAAATTGTAATTTCTTCTGCCTTTCTTCATGTTCAAATTGTAATTTCTTCTGCATTTTTCTATGTTCAAATTGTAATTTCTTCAGCCTTTCTTCATGTTCAAATTGTAATTTCTTCTGCATTTTTCTATGTTAAAATTGTAATTTCTTCTGCCTTTCTTCATGTTCAAATTGTAATTTCTTCTGCATTTTTCTATGTTAAAATTGTAATTTCTTCTCCATTTTTCTATGTTAAAATTGTAATTTCTTCTGCCTTTCTTCATGTTCAAATTGTAATTTCTTCTGCATTTTTCTATGTTCAAATTGTAATTTCTTCTGCCTTTCTTCATGTTCAAATTGTAATTTCTTCTGCATTTTTCTATGTTAAAATTGTAATTTCTTCTGCCTTTCTTCATGTTCAAATTGTAATTTCTTCTGCATTTTTCTATGTTAAAATTGTAATTTCTTCTGCCTTTCTTCATGTTCAAATTGTAATTTCTTCTGCATTTTTCTATGTTAAAATTGTAATTTCTTCTGCATTTTTCTATGTTAAAATTGTAATTTCTTCTGCCTTTCTTCATGTTAAAATTGTAATTTCTTCTGCCTTTCTTCATGTTAAAATTGTAATTTCTTCTGCCTTTCTTCATGTTAAAATTGTAATTTCTTCTGCCTTTCTTCATGTTAAAATTGTAATTTCTTCTGCCTTTCTTCATGTTAAAATTGTAATTTCTTCTGCCTTTCTTCATGTTAAAATTGTAATTTCTTCTGCCTTTCTTCATGTTCAAATTGTAATTTCTTCTGCATTTTTCTATGTTAAAATTGTAATTTCTTCTGCATTTTTCTATGTTAAAATTGTAATTTCTTCTGCCTTTCTTCATGTTAAAATTGTAATTTCTTCTGCCTTTCTTCATGTTAAAATTGTAATTTCTTCTGCCTTTCTTCATGTTAAAATTGTAATTTCTTCTGCCTTTCTTCATGTTAAAATTGTAATTTCTTCTGCCTTTCTTCATGTTAAAATTGTAATTTCTTCTGCCTTTCTTCATGTTAAAATTGTAATTTCTTCTGCCTTTCTTCATGTTCAAATTGTAATTTCTTCTGCATTTTTCTATGTTAAAATTGTAATTTCTTCTGCATTTTTCTATGTTAAAATTGTAATTTCTTCTGCCTTTCTTCATGTTAAAATTGTAATTTCTTCTGCCTTTCTTCATGTTAAAATTGTAATTTCTTCTGCCTTTCTTCATGTTAAAATTGTAATTTCTTCTGCCTTTCTTCATGTTAAAATTGTAATTTCTTCTGCCTTTCTTCATGTTAAAATTGTAATTTCTTCTGCCTTTCTTCATGTTAAAATTGTAATTTCTTCTGCCTTTCTTCATGTTCAAATTGTAATTTCTTCTGCATTTTTCTATGTTAAAATTGTAATTTCTTCTGCCTTTCTTCATGTTAAAATTGTAATTTCTTCTGCCTTTCTTCATGTTCAAATTGTAATTTCTTCTGCATTTTTCTATGTTAAAATTGTAATTTCTTCTGCCTTTCTTCATGTTAAAATTGTAATTTCTTCTGCCTTTCTTCATGTTCAAATTGTAATTTCTTCTGCATTTTTCTATGTTAAAATTGTAATTTCTTCTGCCTTTCTTCATGTTCAAATTGTAATTTCTTCTGCATTTTTCTATGTTCAAATTGTAATTTCTTCAGCCTTTCTTCATGTTCAAATTGTAATTTCTTCTGCATTTTTCTATGTTAAAATTGTAATTTCTTCTGCCTTTCTTCATGTTCAAATTGTAATTTCTTCTGCATTTTTCTATGTTAAAATTGTAATTTCTTCTGCATTTTTCTATGTTAAAATTGTAATTTCTTCTGCCTTTCTTCATGTTAAAATTGTAATTTCTTCTGCCTTTCTTCATGTTCAAATTGTAATTTCTTCTGCATTTTTCTATGTTAAAATTGTAATTTCTTCTGCCTTTCTTCATGTTAAAATTGTAATTTCTTCTGCCTTTCTTCATGTTCAAATTGTAATTTCTTCTGCATTTTTCTATGTTAAAATTGTAATTTCTTCTGCCTTTCTTCATGTTAAAATTGTAATTTCTTCTGCCTTTCTTCATGTTCAAATTGTAATTTCTTCTGCATTTTTCTATGTTAAAATTGTAATTTCTTCTGCCTTTCTTCATGTTCAAATTGTAATTTCTTCTGCATTTTTCTATGTTCAAATTGTAATTTCTTCAGCCTTTCTTCATGTTCAAATTGTAATTTCTTCTGCATTTTTCTATGTTAAAATTGTAATTTCTTCTGCCTTTCTTCATGTTCAAATTGTAATTTCTTCTGCATTTTTCTATGTTAAAATTGTAATTTCTTCTCCATTTTTCTATGTTAAAATTGTAATTTCTTCTGCCTTTCTTCATGTTCAAATTGTAATTTCTTCTGCATTTTTCTATGTTAAAATTGTAATTTCTTCTGCCTTTCTTCATGTTCAAATTGTAATTTCTTCTGCATTTTTCTATGTTAAAATTGTAATTTCTTCTGCCTTTCTTCATGTTCAAATTGTAATTTCTTCTGCATTTTTCTATGTTCAAATTGTAATTTCTTCAGCCTTTCTTCATGTTCAAATTGTAATTTCTTCTGCATTTTTCTATGTTAAAATTGTAATTTCTTCTGCCTTTCTTCATGTTCAAATTGTAATTTCTTCTGCATTTTTCTATGTTAAAATTGTAATTTCTTCTCCATTTTTCTATGTTAAAATTGTAATTTCTTCTGCCTTTCTTCATGTTCAAATTGTAATTTCTTCTGCATTTTTCTATGTTCAAATTGTAATTTCTTCTGCCTTTCTTCATGTTAAAATTGTAATTTCTTCTGCATTTTTCTATGTTCAAATTGTAATTTCTTCTGCCTTTCTTCATGTTCAAATTGTAATTTCTTCTGCATTTTTCTATGTTAAAATTGTAATTTCTTCTGCCTTTCTTCATGTTCAAATTGTAATTTCTTCTGCATTTTTCTATGTTAAAATTGTAATTTCTTCTGCCTTTCTTCATGTTCAAATTGTAATTTCTTCTGCATTTTTCTATGTTAAAATTGTAATTTCTTCTGCCTTTCTTCATGTTAAAATTGTAATTTCTTCTGCCTTTCTTCATGATCAAATTGTAATTTCTTCTGCATTTTTCTATGTTAAAATTGTAATTTCTTCTGCCTTTCTTCATGTTAAAATTGTAATTTCTTCTGCCTTTCTTCATGTTCAAATTGTAATTTCTTCTGCATTTTTCTATGTTAAAATTGTAATTTCTTCTGCCTTTCTTCATGTTAAAATTGTAATTTCTTCTGCCTTTCTTCATGTTCAAATTGTAATTTCTTCTGCATTTTTCTATGTTAAAATTGTAATTTCTTCTGCCTTTCTTCATGTTCAAATTGTAATTTCTTCTGCATTTTTCTATGTTAAAATTGTAATTTCTTCAGCCTTTCTTCATGTTCAAATTGTAATTTCTTCTGCATTTTTCTATGTTAAAATTGTAATTTCTTCTGCCTTTCTTCATGTTCAAATTGTAATTTCTTCTGCATTTTTCTATGTTAAAATTGTAATTTCTTCTCCATTTTTCTATGTTAAAATTGTAATTTCTTCTGCCTTTCTTCATGTTCAAATTGTAATTTCTTCTGCATTTTTCTATGTTCAAATTGTAATTTCTTCTGCCTTTCTTCATGTTAAAATTGTAATTTCTTCTGCATTTTTCTATGTTAAAATTGTAATTTCTTCTGCCTTTCTTCATGTTCAAATTGTAATTTCTTCTGCATTTTTCTATGTTAAAATTGTAATTTCTTCTGCCTTTCTTCATGTTCAAATTGTAATTTCTTCTGCATTTTTCTATGTTAAAATTGTAATTTCTTCTGCCTTTCTTCATGTTCAAATTGTAATTTCTTCTGCATTTTTCTATGTTAAAATTGTAATTTCTTCTGCCTTTCTTCATGTTCAAATTGTAATTTCTTCTGCATTTTTCTATGTTAAAATTGTAATTTCTTCTGCCTTTCTTCATGTTCAAATTGTAATTTCTTCTGCATTTTTCTATGTTCAAATTGTAATTTCTTCTGCCTTTCTTCATGTTCAAATTGTAATTTCTTCTGCCTTTCTTCATGTTCAAATTGTAATTTCTTCTGCATTTTTCTATGTTCAAATTGTAATTTCTTCTGCCTTTCTTCATGTTCAAATTGTAATTTCTTCTGCATTTTTCTATGTTCAAATTGTAATTTCTTCAGCCTTTCTTCATGTTCAAATTGTAATTTCTTCTGCATTTTTCTATGTTAAAATTGTAATTTCTTCTGCCTTTCTTCATGTTCAAATTGTAATTTCTTCTGCATTTTTCTATGTTAAAATTGTAATTTCTTCTCCATTTTTCTATGTTAAAATTGTAATTTCTTCTGCCTTTCTTCATGTTCAAATTGTAATTTCTTCTGCATTTTTCTATGTTCAAATTGTAATTTCTTCTGCCTTTCTTCATGTTAAAATTGTAATTTCTTCTGCATTTTTCTATGTTAAAATTGTAATTTCTTCTGCCTTTCTTCATGTTCAAATTGTAATTTCTTCTGCATTTTTCTATGTTAAAATTGTAATTTCTTCTGCCTTTCTTCATGTTCAAATTGTAATTTCTTCTGCATTTTTCTATGTTAAAATTGTAATTTCTTCTGCCTTTCTTCATGTTAAAATTGTAATTTCTTCTGCATTTTTCTATGTTAAAATTGTAATTTCTTCTGCCTTTCTTCATGTTAAAATTGTAATTTCTTCTGCCTTTCTTCATGTTCAAATTGTAATTTCTTCTGCATTTTTCTATGTTAAAATTGTAATTTCTTCTGCCTTTCTTCATGTTCAAATTGTAATTTCTTCTGCATTTTTCTATGTTCAAATTGTAATTTCTTCAGCCTTTCTTCATGTTCAAATTGTAATTTCTTCTGCATTTTTCTATGTTAAAATTGTAATTTCTTCTGCCTTTCTTCATGTTCAAATTGTAATTTCTTCTGCATTTTTCTATGTTAAAATTGTAATTTCTTCTCCATTTTTCTATGTTAAAATTGTAATTTCTTCTGCCTTTCTTCATGTTCAAATTGTAATTTCTTCTGCATTTTTCTATGTTCAAATTGTAATTTCTTCTGCCTTTCTTCATGTTCAAATTGTAATTTCTTCTGCATTTTTCTATGTTAAAATTGTAATTTCTTCTGCCTTTCTTCATGTTCAAATTGTAATTTCTTCTGCATTTTTCTATGTTAAAATTGTAATTTCTTCTGCCTTTCTTCATGTTCAAATTGTAATTTCTTCTGCATTTTTCTATGTTAAAATTGTAATTTCTTCTGCCTTTCTTCATGTTCAAATTGTAATTTCTTCTGCATTTTTCTATGTTAAAATTGTAATTTCTTCTGCCTTTCTTCATGTTAAAATTGTAATTTCTTCTGCCTTTCTTCATGTTCAAATTGTAATTTCTTCTGCATTTTTCTATGTTAAAATTGTAATTTCTTCTGCCTTTCTTCATGTTCAAATTGTAATTTCTTCTGCATTTTTCTATGTTCAAATTGTAATTTCTTCAGCCTTTCTTCATGTTCAAATTGTAATTTCTTCTGCATTTTTCTATGTTAAAATTGTAATTTCTTCTGCCTTTCTTCATGTTCAAATTGTAATTTCTTCTGCATTTTTCTATGTTAAAATTGTAATTTCTTCTCCATTTTTCTATGTTAAAATTGTAATTTCTTCTGCCTTTCTTCATGTTCAAATTGTAATTTCTTCTGCATTTTTCTATGTTCAAATTGTAATTTCTTCTGCCTTTCTTCATGTTAAAATTGTAATTTCTTCTGCATTTTTCTATGTTAAAATTGTAATTTCTTCTGCCTTTCTTCATGTTCAAATTGTAATTTCTTCTGCATTTTTCTATGTTAAAATTGTAATTTCTTCTGCCTTTCTTCATGTTCAAATTGTAATTTCTTCTGCATTTTTCTATGTTAAAATTGTAATTTCTTCTGCCTTTCTTCATGTTCAAATTGTAATTTCTTCTGCATTTTTCTATGTTAAAATTGTAATTTCTTCTGCCTTTCTTCATGTTCAAATTGTAATTTCTTCTGCATTTTTCTATGTTAAAATTGTAATTTCTTCTGCCTTTCTTCATGTTCAAATTGTAATTTCTTCTGCATTTTTCTATGTTAAAATTGTAATTTCTTCTGCCTTTCTTCATGTTAAAATTGTAATTTCTTCTGCATTTTTCTATGTTAAAATTGTAATTTCTTCTGCCTTTCTTCATGTTCAAATTGTAATTTCTTCTGCATTTTTCTATGTTAAAATTGTAATTTCTTCTGCCTTTCTTCATGTTCAAATTGTAATTTCTTCTGCATTTTTCTATGTTCAAATTGTAATTTCTTCTGCCTTTCTTCATGTTAAAATTGTAATTTCTTCTGCATTTTTCTATGTTAAAATTGTAATTTCTTCTGCCTTTCTTCATGTTAAAATTGTAATTTCTTCTGCATTTTTCTATGTTAAAATTGTAATTTCTTCTGCCTTTCTTCATGTTCAAATTGTAATTTCTTCTGCATTTTTCTATGTTCAAATTGTAATTTCTTCTGCCTTTCTTCATGTTAAAATTGTAATTTCTTCTGCATTTTTCTATGTTAAAATTGTAATTTCTTCTGCCTTTCTTCATGTTAAAATTGTAATTTCTTCTGCATTTTTCTATGTTAAAATTGTAATTTCTTCTGCCTTTCTTCATGTTCAAATTGTAATTTCTTCTGCATTTTTCTATGTTAAAATTGTAATTTCTTCTGCATTTTTCTATGTTCAAATTGTAATTTCTTCTGCCTTTCTTCATGTTCAAATTGTAATTTCTTCTGCATTTTTCTATGTTCAAATTGTAATTTCTTCTGCCTTTCTTCATGTTCAAATTGTAATTTCTTCTGCATTTTTCTATGTTAAAATTGTAATTTCTTCTGCCTTTCTTCATGTTCAAATTGTAATTTCTTCTGCATTTTTCTATGTTAAAATTGTAATTTCTTCTGCCTTTCTTCATGTTCAAATTGTAATTTCTTCTGCATTTTTCTATGTTAAAATTGTAATTTCTTCTGCCTTTCTTCATGTTCAAATTGTAATTTCTTCTGCATTTTTCTATGTTAAAATTGTAATTTCTTCTGCCTTTCTTCATGTTCAAATTGTAATTTCTTCTGCATTTTTCTATGTTAAAATTGTAATTTCTTCTGCCTTTCTTCATGTTCAAATTGTAATTTCTTCTGCATTTTTCTATGTTAAAATTGTAATTTCTTCTGCCTTTCTTCATGTTCAAATTGTAATTTCTTCTGCATTTTTCTATGTTAAAATTGTAATTTCTTCTGCCTTTCTTCATGTTCAAATTGTAATTTCTTCTGCATTTTTCTATGTTCAAATTGTAATTTCTTCTGCCTTTCTTCATGTTCAAATTGTAATTTCTTCTGCATTTTTCTATGTTAAAATTGTAATTTCTTCTGCCTTTCTTCATGTTCAAATTGTAATTTCTTCTGCATTTTTCTATGTTAAAATTGTAATTTCTTCTGCCTTTCTTCATGTTCAAATTGTAATTTCTTCTGCATTTTTCTATGTTAAAATTGTAATTTCTTCTGCCTTTCTTCATGTTCAAATTGTAATTTCTTCTGCATTTTTCTATGTTAAAATTGTAATTTCTTCTGCCTTTCTTCATGTTCAAATTGTAATTTCTTCTGCATTTTTCTATGTTAAAATTGTAATTTCTTCTGCATTTTTCTATGTTAAAATTGTAATTTCTTCTGCCTTTCTTCATGTTCAAATTGTAATTTCTTCTGCATTTTTCTATGTTAAAATTGTAATTTCTTCTGCCTTTCTTCATGTTCAAATTGTAATTTCTACTGCATTTTTCTATGTTAAAATTGTAATTTCTTCTGCCTTTCTTCATGTTCAAATTGTAATTTCTTCTGCATTTTTCTATGTTAAAATTGTAATTTCTTCTGCCTTTCTTCATGTTCAAATTGTAATTTCTTCTGCATTTTTCTATGTTAAAATTGTAATTTCTTCTGCATTTTTCTATGTTAAAATTGTAATTTCTTCTGCATTTTTCTATGTTAAAATTGTAATTTCTTCTGCCTTTCTTCATGTTCAAATTGTAATTTCTTCTGCATTTTTCTATGTTAAAATTGTAATTTCTTCTGCCTTTCTTCATGTTCAAATTGTAATTTCTACTGCATTTTTCTATGTTAAAATTGTAATTTCTTCTGCCTTTCTTCATGTTCAAATTGTAATTTCTTCTGCATTTTTCTATGTTAAAATTGTAATTTCTTCTGCCTTTCTTCATGTTCAAATTGTAATTTCTTCTGCATTTTTCTATGTTAAAATTGTAATTTCTTCTGCATTTTTCTATGTTAAAATTGTAATTTCTTCTGCATTTTTCTATGTTAAAATTGTAATTTCTTCTGCCTTTCTTCATGTTCAAATTGTAATTTCTTCTGCATTTTTCTATGTTAAAATTGTAATTTCTTCTGCCTTTCTTCATGTTCAAATTGTAATTTCTACTGCATTTTTCTATGTTAAAATTGTAATTTCTTCTGCCTTTCTTCATGTTCAAATTGTAATTTCTTCTGCATTTTTCTATGTTAAAATTGTAATTTCTTCTGCCTTTCTTCATGTTCAAATTGTAATTTCTTCTGCATTTTTCTATGTTAAAATTGTAATTTCTTCTGCCTTTCTTCATGTTCAAATTGTAATTTCTACTGCATTTTTCTATGTTAAAATTGTAATTTCTTCTGCCTTTCTTCATGTTCAAATTGTAATTTCTTCTGCATTTTTCTATGTTAAAATTGTAATTTCTTCTGCCTTTCTTCATGTTCAAATTGTAATTTCTTCTGCATTTTTCTATGTTAAAATTGTAATTTCTTCTGCCTTTCTTCATGTTCAAATTGTAATTTCTTCTGCATTTTTCTATGTTAAAATTGTAATTTCTTCTGCCTTTCTTCATGTTCAAATTGTAATTTCTTCTGCATTTTTCTATGTTAAAATTGTAATTTCTTCTGCATTTTTCTATGTTAAAATTGTAATTTCTTCTGCATTTTTCTATGTTCAAATTGTAATTTCTTCTGCCTTTCTTCATGTTCAAATTGTAATTTCTTCTGCATTTTTCTATGTTAAAATTGTAATTTCTTCTGCCTTTCTTCATGTTCAAATTGTAATTTCTTCTGCATTTTTCTATGTTAAAATTGTAATTTCTTCTGCATTTTTCTATGTTAAAATTGTAATTTCTTCTGCATTTTTCTATGTTAAAATTGTAATTTCTTCTGCATTTTTCTATGTTAAAATTGTAATTTCTTCTGCCTTTCTTCATGTTCAAATTGTAATTTCTTCTGCATTTTTCTATGTTAAAATTGTAATTTCTTCTGCCTTTCTTCATGTTCAAATTGTAATTTCTACTGCATTTTTCTATGTTAAAATTGTAATTTCTTCTGCCTTTCTTCATGTTCAAATTGTAATTTCTACTGCATTTTTCTATGTTAAAATTGTAATTTCTTCTGCCTTTCTTCATGTTCAAATTGTAATTTCTTCTGCATTTTTCTATGTTAAAATTGTAATTTCTTCTGCCTTTCTTCATGTTCAAATTGTAATTTCTTCTGCATTTTTCTATGTTAAAATTGTAATTTCTTCTGCCTTTCTTCATGTTCAAATTGTAATTTCTACTGCATTTTTCTATGTTAAAATTGTAATTTCTTCTGCCTTTCTTCATGTTCAAATTGTAATTTCTTCTGCCTTTCTTCATGTTCAAATTGTAATTTCTTCTGCCTTTCTTCATGTTAAAATTGTAATTTCTTCTGCCTTTCTTCATGTTCAAATTGTAATTTCTTCTGCATTTTTCTATGTTAAAATTGTAATTTCTTCTGCCTTTCTTCATGTTCAAATTGTAATTTCTTCTGCATTTTTCTATGTTAAAATTGTAATTTCTTCTGCCTTTCTTCATGTTCAAATTGTAATTTCTTCTGCATTTTTCTATGTTAAAATTGTAATTTCTTCTGCCTTTCTTCATGTTCAAATTGTAATTTCTTCTGCATTTTTCTATGTTAAAATTGTAATTTCTTCTGCCTTTCTTCATGTTCAAATTGTAATTTCTTCTGCCTTTCTTCATGTTCAAATTGTAATTTCTTCTGCATTTTTCTATGTTAAAATTGTAATTTCTTCTGCCTTTCTTCATGTTCAAATTGTAATTTCTTCTGCATTTTTCTATGTTAAAATTGTAATTTCTTCTGCCTTTCTTCATGTTCAAATTGTAATTTCTTCTGCATTTTTCTATGATAAAATTGTAATTTCTTCTGCCTTTCTTCATGTTCAAATTGTAATTTCTTCTGCATTTTTCTATGTTAAAATTGTAATTTCTTCTACCTTTCTTCATGTTCAAATTGTAATTTCTTCTGCATTTTTCTATGTTAAAATTGTAATTTCTTCTGCCTTTCTTCATGTTCAAATTGTAATTTCTTCTGCATTTTTCTATGTTAAAATTGTAATTTCTTCTGCCTTTCTTCATGTTCAAATTGTAATTTCTTCTGCATTTTTCTATGTTAAAATTGTAATTTCTTCTGCCTTTCTTCATGTTAAAATTGTAATTTCTTCTGCCTTTCTTCATGTTCAAATTGTAATTTCTTCTGCATTTTTCTATGTTAAAATTGTAATTTCTTCTGCCTTTCTTCATGTTCAAATTGTAATTTCTTCTGCATTTTTCTATGTTCAAATTGTAATTTCTTCAGCCTTTCTTCATGTTCAAATTGTAATTTCTTCTGCATTTTTCTATGTTAAAATTGTAATTTCTTCTGCCTTTCTTCATGTTCAAATTGTAATTTCTTCTGCATTTTTCTATGTTAAAATTGTAATTTCTTCTGCCTTTCTTCATGTTCAAATTGTAATTTCTTCAGCCTTTCTTCATGTTCAAATTGTAATTTCTTCTGCATTTTTCTATGTTAAAATTGTAATTTCTTCTGCCTTTCTTCATGTTCAAATTGTAATTTCTTCTGCATTTTTCTATGTTAAAATTGTAATTTCTTCTGCCTTTCTTCATGTTCAAATTGTAATTTCTTCTGCATTTTTCTATGTTAAAATTGTAATTTCTTCTGCCTTTCTTCATGTTCAAATTGTAATTTCTTCTGCATTTTTCTATGTTAAAATTGTAATTTCTTCTGCCTTTCTTCATGTTAAAATTGTAATTTCTTCTGCATTTTTCTATGTTAAAATTGTAATTTCTTCTGCCTTTCTTCATGTTCAAATTGTAATTTCTTCTGCATTTTTCTATGTTAAAATTGTAATTTCTTCTGCCTTTCTTCATGTTCAAATTGTAATTTCTTCAGCCTTTCTTCATGTTCAAATTGTAATTTCTTCTGCATTTTTCTATGTTAAAATTGTAATTTCTTCTGCCTTTCTTCATGTTCAAATTGTAATTTCTTCTGCATTTTTCTATGTTAAAATTGTAATTTCTTCTGCCTTTCTTCATGTTCAAATTGTAATTTCTTCTGCATTTTTCTATGTTAAAATTGTAATTTCTTCTGCCTTTCTTCATGTTCAAATTGTAATTTCTTCTGCATTTTTCTATGTTAAAATTGTAATTTCTTCTGCCTTTCTTCATGTTAAAATTGTAATTTCTTCTGCATTTTTCTATGTTAAAATTGTAATTTCTTCTGCCTTTCTTCATGTTCAAATTGTAATTTCTTCTGCATTTTTCTATGTTAAAATTGTAATTTCTTCTGCCTTTCTTCATGTTCAAATTGTAATTTCTTCTGCATTTTTCTATGTTAAAATTGTAATTTCTTCTGCCTTTCTTCATGTTCAAATTGTAATTTCTTCTGCATTTTTCTATGTTCAAATTGTAATTTCTTCTGCCTTTCTTCATGTTCAAATTGTAATTTCTTCTGCATTTTTCTATGTTAAAATTGTAATTTCTTCTGCCTTTCTTCATGTTCAAATTGTAATTTCTTCTGCATTTTTCTATGTTAAAATTGTAATTTCTTCTGCCTTTCTTCATGTTCAAATTGTAATTTCTTCAGCCTTTCTTCATGTTCAAATTGTAATTTCTTCTGCATTTTTCTATGTTAAAATTGTAATTTCTTCTGCCTTTCTTCATGTTCAAATTGTAATTTCTTCTGCATTTTTCTATGTTAAAATTGTAATTTCTTCTGCCTTTCTTCATGTTCAAATTGTAATTTCTTCTGCATTTTTCTATGTTAAAATTGTAATTTCTTCTGCCTTTCTTCATGTTCAAATTGTAATTTCTTCTGCATTTTTCTATGTTAAAATTGTAATTTCTTCTGCCTTTCTTCATGTTAAAATTGTAATTTCTTCTGCATTTTTCTATGTTAAAATTGTAATTTCTTCTGCCTTTCTTCATGTTAAAATTGTAATTTCTTCTGCATTTTTCTATGTTAAAATTGTAATTTCTTCTGCCTTTCTTCATGTTCAAATTGTAATTTCTTCAGCCTTTCTTCATGTTCAAATTGTAATTTCTTCTGCATTTTTCTATGTTAAAATTGTAATTTCTTCTGCCTTTCTTCATGTTCAAATTGTAATTTCTTCTGCATTTTTCTATGTTAAAATTGTAATTTCTTCTGCCTTTCTTCATGTTCAAATTGTAATTTCTTCTGCATTTTTCTATGTTAAAATTGTAATTTCTTCTGCCTTTCTTCATGTTCAAATTGTAATTTCTTCTGCATTTTTCTATGTTAAAATTGTAATTTCTTCTGCCTTTCTTCATGTTAAAATTGTAATTTCTTCTGCATTTTTCTATGTTAAAATTGTAATTTCTTCTGCCTTTCTTCATGTTCAAATTGTAATTTCTTCTGCATTTTTCTATGTTAAAATTGTAATTTCTTCTGCCTTTCTTCATGTTCAAATTGTAATTTCTTCTGCATTTTTCTATGTTAAAATTGTAATTTCTTCTGCCTTTCTTCATGTTCAAATTGTAATTTCTTCTGCATTTTTCTATGTTCAAATTGTAATTTCTTCTGCATATTTTCATGTTCAAATTGTAATTTCTTCTGCATTTTTCTATGTTAAAATTGTAATTTCTTCTGCCTTTCTTCATGTTCAAATTGTAATTTCTTCTGCATTTTTCTATGTTCAAATTGTAATTTCTTCTGCCTTTCTTCATGTTCAAATTGTAATTTCTTCTGCATTTTTCTATGTTAAAATTGTAATTTCTTCAGCCTTTCTTCATGTTCAAATTGTAATTTCTTCTGCATTTTTCTATGTTCAAATTGTAATTTCTTCAGCCTTTCTTCATGTTCAAATTGTAATTTCTTCTGCATTTTTCTATGTTCAAATTGTAATTTCTTCTGCCTTTCTTCATGTTCAAATTGTAATTTCTTCTGCATTTTTCTATGTTAAAATTGTAATTTCTTCTGCCTTTCTTCATGTTCAAATTGTAATTTCTTCTGCATTTTTCTATTTTAAAATTGTAATTTCTTCTGCCTTTCTTCATGTTCAAATTGTAATTTCTTCTGCATTTTTCTATTTTAAAATTGTAATTTCTTCTGCCTTTCTTCATGTTCAAATTGTAATTTCTTCTGCATTTCTTCATGTTCAAATTGTAATTTCTTCTGCCTTTCTTCATGTTAAAATTGTAATTTCTTCTGCATTTTTCTATGTTCAAATTGTAATTTCTTCTGCCTTTCTTCATGTTCAAATTGTAATTTCTTCTGCATTTTTCTATGTTAAAATTGTAATTTCTTCTGCCTTTCTTCATGTTCAAATTGTAATTTCTTCTGCATTTTTCTATGATAAAATTGTAATTTCTTCTGCCTTTCTTCATGTTCAAATTGTAATTTCTTCTGCATTTTTCTATGTTAAAATTGTAATTTCTTCTACCTTTCTTCATGTTCAAATTGTAATTTCTTCTGCATTTTTCTATGTTAAAATTGTAATTTCTTCTGCCTTTCTTCATGTTCAAATTGTAATTTCTTCTGCCTTTCTTCATGTTCAAATTGTAATTTCTTCTGCATTTTTCTATGTTAAAATTGTAATTTCTTCTGCCTTTCTTCATGTTCAAATTGTAATTTCTTCTGCATTTTTCTATGATAAAATTGTAATTTCTTCTGCCTTTCTTCATGTTCAAATTGTAATTTCTTCTGCATTTTTCTATGTAAAAATTGTAATTTCTTCTACCTTTCTTCATGTTCAAATTGTAATTTCTTCTGCATTTTTCTATGTTAAAATTGTAATTTCTTCTGCCTTTCTTCATGTTCAAATTGTAATTTCTTCTGCATTTTTCTATGTTAAAATTGTAATTTCTTCTGCCTTTCTTCATGTTCAAATTGTAATTTCTTCTGCCTTTCTTCATGTTCAAATTGTAATTTCTTCTGCCTTTCTTCATGTTGAAATTGTAATTTCTTCTGCCTTTCTTCATGTTCAAATTGTAATTTCTTCTGCATTTTTCTATGTTAAAATTGTAATTTCTTCTACCTTTCTTCATGTTCAAATTGTAATTTCTTCTGCATTTTTCTATGTTAAAATTGTAATTTCTTCTGCCTTTCTTCATGTTCAAATTGTAATTTCTTCTGCCTTTCTTCATGTTCAAATTGTAATTTCTTCTGCCTTTCTTCATGTTCAAATTGTAATTTCTTCTGCCTTTCTTCATGTTCAAATTGTAATTTCTTCTGCATTTTTCTATGTTAAAATTGTAATTTCTTCTACCTTTCTTCATGTTCAAATTGTAATTTCTTCTGCATTTTTCTATGTTAAAATTGTAATTTCTTCTGCCTTTCTTCATGTTCAAATTGTAATTTCTTCTGCCTTTCTTCATGTTCAAATTGTAATTTCTTCTGCATTTTTCTATGTTAAAATTGTAATTTCTTCTGCCTTTCTTCATGTTAAAATTGTAATTTCTTCTGCATTTTTCTATGTTCAAATTGTAATTTCTTCTGCCTTTCTTCATGTTCAAATTGTAATTTCTTCTGCATTTTTCTATGTTCAAATTGTAATTTCTTCTGCCTTTCTTCATGTTCAAATTGTAATTTCTTCTGCATTTTTCTATGTTCAAATTGTAATTTCTTCTGCATTTTTCTATGTTCAAATTGTAATTTCTTCAGCCTTTCTTCATGTTCAAATTGTAATTTCTTCTGCATTTTTCTATGTTAAAATTGTAATTTCTTCTGCATTTTTCTATGTTAAAATTGTAATTTCTTCTGCCTTTCTTCATGTTCAAATTGTAATTTCTTCTGCCTTTCTTCATGTTCAAATTGTAATTTCTTCTGCATTTTTCTATGTTCAAATTGTAATTTCTTCTGCATTTTTCTATGTTCAAATTGTAATTTCTTCAGCCTTTCTTCATGTTCAAATTGTAATTTCTTCTGCATTTTTCTATGTTAAAATTGTAATTTCTTCTGCATTTTTCTATGTTAAAATTGTAATTTCTTCTGCCTTTCTTCATGTTAAAATTGTAATTTCTTCTGCCTTTCTTCATGTTCAAATTGTAATTTCTTCTGCATTTTTCTATGTTAAAATAGTAATTTCTTCTGCCTTTCTTCATGTTCAAATTGTAATTTCTTCTGCCTTTCTTCATGTTCAAATTGTAATTTCTTCTGCATTTTTCTATGTTCAAATTGTAATTTCTTCAGCCTTTCTTCATGTTCAAATTGTAATTTCTTCTGCATTTTTCTATGTTAAAATTGTAATTTCTTCTGCATTTTTCTATGTTAAAATTGTAATTTCTTCTGCCTTTCTTCATGTTCAAATTGTAATTTCTTCTGCCTTTCTTCATGTTCAAATTGTAATTTCTTCTGCATTTTTCTATGTTAAAATGGTAATTTCTTCTGCCTATATTCATGTTCAAATTGTAATTTCTTCTGCATTTTTCTATGTTAAAATTGTAATTTCTTCTGCCTTTCTTCATGTTCAAATTGTAATTTCTTCTGCATTTTTCTATGATAAAATTGTAATTTCTTCTGCCTATATTCATGTTCAAATTGTAATTTCTTCTGCATTTTTCTATGTTAAAATTGTAATTTCTTCTGCCTTTCTTCATGTTCAAATTGTAATTTCTTCTGCCTTTCTTCATGTTCAAATTGTAATTTCTTCTGCATTTTTCTATGTTAAAATTGTAATTTCTTCTGCCTTTCTTCATGTTCAAATTGTAATTTCTTCTGCCTTTCTTCATGTTCAAATTGTAATTTCTTCTGCATTTTTCTATGTTAAAATTGTAATTTCTTCTGCCTTTCTTCATGTTCAAATTGTAATTTCTTCTGCCTTTCTTCATGTTCAAATTGTAATTTCTTCTGCATTTTTCTATGTTAAAATTGTAATTTCTTCTGCCTTTCTTCATGTTCAAATTGTAATTTCTTCTGCATTTTTCTATGTTAAAATTGTAATTTCTTCTGCCTATATTCATGTTCAAATTGTAATTTCTTATGCATTTTTCTATGTTAAAATTGTAATTTCTTCTGCCTTTCTTCATGTTCAAATTGTAATTTCTTCTGCATTTTTCTATGATAAAATTGTAATTTCTTCTGCCTTTCTTAATGTTCAAATTGTAATTTCTTCTGCATTTTTCTATGTTAAAATTGTAATTTCTTCTGCATTTTTCTATGTTAAAATTGTAATTTCTTCTGCCTTTCTTCATGTTAAAATTGTAATTTCTTCTGCCTTTCTTCATGTTCAAATTGTAATTTCTTCTGCATTTTTCTATGTTAAAATTGTAATTTCTTCTGCATTTTTCTATGTTAAAATTGTAATTTCTTCTGCCTTTCTTCATGTTCAAATTGTAATTTCTTCTGCCTTACTTCATGTTCAAATTGTAATTTCTTCTGCATTTTTCTATGTTAAAATTGTAATTTCTTCTGCCTTTCTTCATGTTCAAATTGTAATTTCTTCTGCATTTTTCTATGTTAAAATTGTAATTTCTTCTGCCTTTCTTCATGTTCAAATTGTAATTTCTTCTGCATTTTTCTATGTTAAAATTTTAATTTCTTCTGCCTTTCTTCATGTTCAAATTGTAATTTCTTCTGCATTTTTCTATGTTAAAATTGTAATTTCTTCTGCCTTTCTTCATGTTCAAATTGTAATTTCTTCTGCCTTTCTTCATGTTCAAATTGTAATTTCTTCTGCATTTTTCTATGTTAAAATTGTAATTTCTTCTGCCTTTCTTCATGTTCAAATTGTAATTTCTTCTGCCTTTCTTCATGTTCAAATTGTAATTTCTTCTGCATTTTTCTATGTTAAAATTGTAATTTCTTCTGCCTTTCTTCATGTTCAAATTGTAATTTCTTCTGCATTTTTCTATGTTAAAATTGTAATTTCTTCTGCCTTTCTTCATGTTCAAATTGTAATTTCTTCTGCATTTTTCTATGTTAAAATTTTAATTTCTTCTGCCTTTCTTCATGTTCAAATTGTAATTTCTTCTGCATTTTTCTATGTTAAAATTGTAATTTCTTCTGCCTTTCTTCATGTTCAAATTGTAATTTCTTCTGCATTTTTCTATGATAAAATTGTAATTTCTTCTGCCTATATTCATGTTCAAATTGTAATTTCTTCTGCATTTTTCTATGTTAAAATTGTAATTTCTTCTGCCTTTCTTCATGTTCAAATTGTAATTTCTTCTGCATTTTTCTATGTTAAAATTGTAATTTCTTCTGCCTTTCTTCATGTTCAAATTGTAATTTCTTCTGCATTTTTCTATGTTAAAATTTTAATTTCTTCTGCCTTTCTTCATGTTCAAATTGTAATTTCTTCTGCATTTTTCTATGTTAAAATTGTAATTTCTTCTGCCTTTCTTCATGTTCAAATTGTAATTTCTTCTGCCTTTCTTCATGTTCAAATTGTAATTTCTTCTGCATTTTTCTATGTTAAAATTGTAATTTCTTCTGCCTTTCTTCATGTTAAAATTGTAATTTCTTCTGCATTTTTCTATGTTAAAATTGTAATTTCTTCTGCCTTTCTTCATGTTCAAATTGTAATTTCTTCTGCCTTTCTTCATGTTCAAATTGTAATTTCTTCTGCATTTTTCTATGTTAAAATTGTAATTTCTTCTGCCTTTCTTCATGTTCAAATTGTAATTTCTTCTGCATTTTTCTATGTTAAAATTGTAATTTCTTCTGCCTTTCTTCATGTTAAAATTGTAATTTCTTCTGCATTTTTCTATGTTAAAATTGTAATTTCTTCTGCATTTTTCTATGTTAAAATTGTAATTTCTTCTGCCTTTCTTCATGTTAAAATTGTAATTTCTTCTGCTTTTCTTCATGTTAAAATTGTAATTTCTTCTGCCTTTCTTCATGTTCAAATTGTAATTTCTTCTGCATTTTTCTATGTTAAAATTGTAATTTCTTCTGCCTTTCTTTATGTTCAAATTGTAATTTCTTCTGCATTTTTCTATGTTAAAATTGTAATTTCTTCTGCCTTTCTTCATGTTCAAATTGTAATTTCTTCTGCCTTTCTTCATGTTAAAATTGTAATTTCTTCTGCATTTTTCTATGTTAAAATTGTAATTTCTTCTGCCTTTCTTCATGTTCAAATTGTAATTTCTTCTGCATTTTTCTATGTTAAAATTGTAATTTCTTCTGCCTTTCTTCATGTTCAAATTGTAATTTCTTCTGCATTTTTCTATGTTAAAATTGTAATTTCTTCTGCCTTTCTTCATGTTCAAATTGTAATTTCTTCTGCATTTTTCTATGTTAAAATTGTAATTTCTTCTGCCTTTCTTCATGTTCAAATTGTAATTTCTTCTGCCTTTCTTCATGTTCAAATTGTAATTTCTTCTGCATTTTTCTATGTTAAAATTGTAATTTCTTCTGCCTTTCTTCATGTTCAAATTGTAATTTCTTCTGCATTTTTCTATGTTAAAATTGTAATTTCTTCTGCATTTTTCTATGTTAAAATTGTAATTTCTTCTGCCTTTCTTCATGTTAAAATTGTAATTTCTTCTGCTTTTCTTCATGTTAAAATTGTAATTTCTTCTGCCTTTCTTCATGTTCAAATTGTAATTTCTTCTGCATTTTTCTATGTTAAAATTGTAATTTCTTCTGCCTTTCTTTATGTTCAAATTGTAATTTCTTCTGCATTTTTCTATGTTAAAATTGTAATTTCTTCTGCCTTTCTTCATGTTAAAATTGTAATTTCTTCTGCCTTTCTTCATGTTCAAATTGTAATTTCTTCTGCATTTTTCTATGTTAAAATTGTAATTTCTTCTGCCTTTCTTCATGTTCAAATTGTAATTTCTTCTGCATTTTTCTATGTTAAAATTTTAATTTCTTCTGCCTTTCTTCATGTTCAAATTGTAATTTCTTCTGCATTTTTCTATGTTAAAATTGTAATTTCTTCTGCCTTTCTTCATGTTCAAATTGTAATTTCTTCTGCATTTTTCTATGATAAAATTGTAATTTCTTCTGCCTATATTCATGTTCAAATTGTAATTTCTTCTGCATTTTTCTATGTTAAAATTGTAATTTCTTCTGCCTTTCTTCATGTTCAAATTGTAATTTCTTCTGCATTTTTCTATGTTAAAATTGTAATTTCTTCTGCCTTTCTTCATGTTCAAATTGTAATTTCTTCTGCATTTTTCTATGTTAAAATTTTAATTTCTTCTGCCTTTCTTCATGTTCAAATTGTAATTTCTTCTGCATTTTTCTATGTTAAAATTGTAATTTCTTCTGCCTTTCTTCATGTTCAAATTGTAATTTCTTCTGCCTTTCTTCATGTTCAAATTGTAATTTCTTCTGCATTTTTCTATGTTAAAATTGTAATTTCTTCTGCCTTTCTTCATGTTAAAATTGTAATTTCTTCTGCATTTTTCTATGTTAAAATTGTAATTTCTTCTGCCTTTCTTCATGTTCAAATTGTAATTTCTTCTGCCTTTCTTCATGTTCAAATTGTAATTTCTTCTGCATTTTTCTATGTTAAAATTGTAATTTCTTCTGCCTTTCTTCATGTTCAAATTGTAATTTCTTCTGCATTTTTCTATGATAAAATTGTAATTTCTTCTGCCTATATTCATGTTCAAATTGTAATTTCTTCTGCATTTTTCTATGTTAAAATTGTAATTTCTTCTGCCTTTCTTCATGTTCAAATTGTAATTTCTTCTGCATTTTTCTATGTTAAAATTGTAATTTCTTCTGCCTTTCTTCATGTTCAAATTGTAATTTCTTCTGCATTTTTCTATGTTAAAATTTTAATTTCTTCTGCCTTTCTTCATGTTCAAATTGTAATTTCTTCTGCATTTTTCTATGTTAAAATTGTAATTTCTTCTGCCTTTCTTCATGTTCAAATTGTAATTTCTTCTGCCTTTCTTCATGTTCAAATTGTAATTTCTTCTGCATTTTTCTATGTTAAAATTGTAATTTCTTCTGCCTTTCTTCATGTTAAAATTGTAATTTCTTCTGCATTTTTCTATGTTAAAATTGTAATTTCTTCTGCCTTTCTTCATGTTCAAATTGTAATTTCTTCTGCCTTTCTTCATGTTCAAATTGTAATTTCTTCTGCATTTTTCTATGTTAAAATTGTAATTTCTTCTGCCTTTCTTCATGTTAAAATTGTAATTTCTTCTGCATTTTTCTATGTTAAAATTGTAATTTCTTCTGCATTTTTCTATGTTAAAATTGTAATTTCTTCTGCCTTTCTTCATGTTAAAATTGTAATTTCTTCTGCTTTTCTTCATGTTAAAATTGTAATTTCTTCTGCCTTTCTTCATGTTCAAATTGTAATTTCTTCTGCATTTTTCTATGTTAAAATTGTAATTTCTTCTGCCTTTCTTTATGTTCAAATTGTAATTTCTTCTGCATTTTTCTATGTTAAAATTGTAATTTCTTCTGCCTTTCTTCATGTTCAAATTGTAATTTCTTCTGCCTTTCTTCATGTTAAAATTGTAATTTCTTCTGCATTTTTCTATGTTAAAATTGTAATTTCTTCTGCCTTTCTTCATGTTCAAATTGTAATTTCTTCTGCATTTTTCTATGTTAAAATTGTAATTTCTTCTGCCTTTCTTCATGTTCAAATTGTAATTTCTTCTGCATTTTTCTATGTTAAAATTGTAATTTCTTCTGCCTTTCTTCATGTTCAAATTGTAATTTCTTCTGCATTTTTCTATGTTAAAATTGTAATTTCTTCTGCCTTTCTTCATGTTCAAATTGTAATTTCTTCTGCCTTTCTTCATGTTCAAATTGTAATTTCTTCTGCATTTTTCTATGTTAAAATTGTAATTTCTTCTGCCTTTCTTCATGTTCAAATTGTAATTTCTTCTGCATTTTTCTATGTTAAAATTGTAATTTCTTCTGCATTTTTCTATGTTAAAATTGTAATTTCTTCTGCCTTTCTTCATGTTAAAATTGTAATTTCTTCTGCTTTTCTTCATGTTAAAATTGTAATTTCTTCTGCCTTTCTTCATGTTCAAATTGTAATTTCTTCTGCATTTTTCTATGTTAAAATTGTAATTTCTTCTGCCTTTCTTTATGTTCAAATTGTAATTTCTTCTGCATTTTTCTATGTTAAAATTGTAATTTCTTCTGCCTTTCTTCATGTTAAAATTGTAATTTCTTCTGCCTTTCTTCATGTTCAAATTGTAATTTCTTCTGCCTTTCTTCATGTTAAAATTGTAATTTCTTCTGCATTTTTCTATGTTAAAATTGTAATTTCTTCTGCCTTTCTTCATGTTCAAATTGTAATTTCTTCTGCATTTTTCTATGTTAAAATTGTAATTTCTTCTGCCTTTCTTCATTTTCAAATTGTAATTTCTTCTGCATTTTTCTATGTTAAAATTGTAATTTCTTCTGCCTTTCTTCATGTTCAAATTGTAATTTCTTCTGCATTTTTCTATGTTAAAATTGTAATTTCTTCTGCCTTTCTTCATGTTCAAATTGTAATTTCTTCTGCATTTTTCTATGTTAAAATTGTAATTTCTTCTGCCTTTCTTCATGTTCAAATTGTAATTTCTTCTGCATTTTTCTATGTTAAAATTGTAATTTCTTCTGCCTTTCTTCATGTTCAAATTGTAATTTCTTCTGCATTTTTCTATGTTAAAATTGTAATTTCTTCTGCCTTTCTTCATGTTCAAATTGTAATTTCTTCTGCCTTTCTTCATGTTCAAATTGTAATTTCTTCTGCATTTTTCTATGTTAAAATTGTAATTTCTTCTGCCTTTCTTCATGTTAAAATTGTAATTTCTTCTGCATTTTTCTATGTTAAAATTGTAATTTCTTCTGCCTTTCTTCATGTTCAAATTGTAATTTCTTCTGCCTTTCTTCATGTTCAAATTGTAATTTCTTCTGCATTTTTCTATGTTAAAATTGTAATTTCTTCTGCCTTTCTTCATGTTCAAATTGTAATTTCTTCTGCATTTTTCTATGTTAAAATTGTAATTTCTTCTGCCTTTCTTCATGTTCAAATTGTAATTTCTTCTGCATTTTTCTATGTTAAAATTGTAATTTCTTCTGCATTTCTATGTTAAAATTGTAATTTCTTCTGCCTTTCTTCATGTTAAAATTGTAATTTCTTCTGCTTTTCTTCATGTTAAAATTGTAATTTCTTCTGCCTTTCTTCATGTTCAAATTGTAATTTCTTCTGCATTTTTCTATGTTAAAATTGTAATTTCTTCTGCCTTTCTTTATGTTCAAATTGTAATTTCTTCTGCATTTTTCTATGTTAAAATTGTAATTTCTTCTGCCTTTCTTCATGTTCAAATTGTAATTTCTTCTGCCTTTCTTCATGTTAAAATTGTAATTTCTTCTGCATTTTTCTATGTTAAAATTGTAATTTCTTCTGCCTTTCTTCATGTTCAAATTGTAATTTCTTCTGCATTTTTCTATGTTAAAATTGTAATTTCTTCTGCCTTTCTTCATGTTCAAATTGTAATTTCTTCTGCATTTTTCTATGTTAAAATTGTAATTTCTTCTGCCTTTCTTCATGTTCAAATTGTAATTTCTTCTGCATTTTTCTATGTTAAAATTGTAATTTCTTCTGCCTTTCTTCATGTTCAAATTGTAATTTCTTCTGCATTTTTCTATGTTAAAATTGTAATTTCTTCTGCCTTTCTTCATGTTCAAATTGTAATTTCTTCTGCATTTTTCTATGTTAAAATTGTAATTTCTTCTGCCTTTCTTCATGTTCAAATTGTAATTTCTTCTGCATTTTTCTATGTTAAAATTGTAATTTCTTCTGCCTTTCTTCATGTTCAAATTGTAATTTCTTCTGCATTTTTCTATGTTAAAATTGTAATTTCTTCTGCCTTTCTTCATGTTCAAATTGTAATTTCTTCTGCATTTTGCTATGTTAAAATTGTAATTTCTTCTGCCTTTCTTCATGTTCAAATTGTAATTTCTTCTGCATTTTTCTATGTTAAAATTGTAATTTCTTCTGCCTTTCTTCATGTTCAAATTGTAATTTCTTCTGCATTTTTCTATGTTAAAATTGTAATTTCTTCTGCCTTTCTTCATGTTCAAATTGTAATTTCTTCTGCCTTTCTTCATGTTCAAATTGTAATTTCTTCTGCATTTTTCTATGTTAAAATTGTAATTTCTTCTGCCTTTCTTCATGTTCAAATTGTAATTTCTTCTGCCTTTCTTCATGTTCAAATTGTAATTTCTTCTGCATTTTTCTATGTTAAAATTGTAATTTCTTCTGCCTTTCTTCATGTTCAAATTGTAATTTCTTCTGCATTTTTCTATGTTAAAATTGTAATTTCTTCTGCCTATATTCATGTTCAAATTGTAATTTCTTCTGCATTTTTCTATGTTAAAATTGTAATTTCTTCTGCCTTTCTTCATGTTCAAATTGTAATTTCTTCTGCATTTTTCTATGATAAAATTGTAATTTCTTCTGCCTTTCTTAATGTTCAAATTGTAATTTCTTCTGCATTTTTCTATGTTCAAATTGTAATTTCTTCTGCATTTTTCTATGTTAAAATTGTAATTTCTTCTGCCTTTCTTCATGTTAAAATTGTAATTTCTTCTGCCTTTCTTCATGTTCAAATTGTAATTTCTTCTGCATTTTTCTATGTTAAAATTGTAATTTCTTCTGCATTTTTCTATGTTAAAATTGTAATTTCTTCTGCCTTTCTTCATGTTCAAATTGTAATTTCTTCTGCCTTACTTCATGTTCAAATTGTAATTTCTTCTGCATTTTTCTATGTTAAAATTGTAATTTCTTCTGCCTTTCTTCATGTTCAAATTGTAATTTCTTCTGCATTTTTCTATGTTAAAATTGTAATTTCTTCTGCCTTTCTTCATGTTCAAATTGTAATTTCTTCTGCATTTTTCTATGTTAAAATTTTAATTTCTTCTGCCTTTCTTCATGTTCAAATTGTAATTTCTTCTGCATTTTTCTATGTTAAAATTGTAATTTCTTCTGCCTTTCTTCATGTTCAAATTGTAATTTCTTCTGCCTTTCTTCATGTTCAAATTGTAATTTCTTCTGCATTTTTCTATGTTAAAATTGTAATTTCTTCTGCCTTTCTTCATGTTCAAATTGTAATTTCTTCTGCCTTTCTTCATGTTCAAATTGTAATTTCTTCTGCATTTTTCTATGTTAAAATTGTAATTTCTTCTGCCTTTCTTCATGTTCAATTTGTAATTTCTTCTGCCTTTCTTCATGTTCAAATTGTAATTTCTTCTGCATTTTTCTATGTTAAAATTGTAATTTCTTCTGCCTTTCTTCATGTTCAAATTGTAATTTCTTCTGCATTTTTCTATGATAAAATTGTAATTTCTTCTGCCTTTCTTCATGTTCAAATTGTAATTTCTTCTGCCTTTCTTCATGTTCAAATTGTAATTTCTTCTGCATTTTTCTATGTTAAAATTGTAATTTCTTCTGCCTTTCTTCATGTTCAAATTGTAATTTCTTCTGCCTTTCTTCATGTTCAAATTGTAATTTCTTCTGCATTTTTCTATGATAAAATTGTAATTTCTTCTGCCTTTCTTCATGTTCAAATTGTAATTTCTTCTGCCTTTCTTCATGTTCAAATTGTAATTTCTTCTGCATTTTTCTATGTTAAAATTGTAATTTCTTCTGCCTTTCTTCATGTTAAAATTGTAATTTCTTCTGCCTTTCTTCATGTTCAAATTGTAATTTCTTCTGCATTTTTCTATGTTCAAATTGTAATTTCTTCAGCCTTTCTTCATGTTCAAATTGTAATTTCTTCTGCCTTTCTTCATGTTCAAATTGTAATTTCTTCTGCATTTTTCTATGTTAAAATTGTAATTTCTTCTGCCTTTCTTCATGTTCAAATTGTAATTTCTTCTGCCTTTCTTCATGTTCAAATTGTAATTTCTTCTGCATTTTTCTATGTTAAAATTGTAATTTCTTCTGCCTTTCTTCATGTTAAAATTGTAATTTCTTCTGCATTTTTCTATGTTAAAATTGTAATTTCTTCTGCCTTTCTTCATGTTCAAATTGTAATTTCTTCTGCATTTTTCTATGTTAAAATTGTAATTTCTTCTGCATTTTTCTATGTTAAAATTGTAATTTCTTCTGCATTTTTCTATGTTAAAATTGTAATTTCTTCTGCCTTTCTTCATGTTCAAATTGTAATTTCTTCTGCATTTTTCTATGTTAAAATTGTAATTTCTTCTGCCTTTCTTCATGTTCAAATTGTAATTTCTTCTGCATTTTTCTATGTTAAAATTGTAATTTCTTCTGCCTTTCTTCATGTTCAAATTGTAATTTCTTCTGCATTTTTCTATGTTAAAATTGTAATTTCTTCTGCCTTTCTTCATGTTCAAATTGTAATTTCTTCTGCATTTTGCTATGTTAAAATTGTAATTTCTTCTGCCTTTCTTCATGTTCAAATTGTAATTTCTTCTGCATTTTTCTATGTTAAAATTGTAATTTCTTCTGCCTTTCTTCATGTTCAAATTGTAATTTCTTCTGCATTTTTCTATGTTAAAATTGTAATTTCTTCTGCCTTTCTTCATGTTCAAATTGTAATTTCTTCTGCCTTTCTTCATGTTCAAATTGTAATTTCTTCTGCATTTTTCTATGTTAAAATTGTAATTTCTTCTGCCTTTCTTCATGTTCAAATTGTAATTTCTTCTGCCTTTCTTCATGTTCAAATTGTAATTTCTTCTGCATTTTTCTATGTTAAAATTGTAATTTCTTCTGCCTTTCTTCATGTTCAAATTGTAATTTCTTCTGCATTTTTCTATGTTAAAATTGTAATTTCTTCTGCCTATATTCATGTTCAAATTGTAATTTCTTCTGCATTTTTCTATGTTAAAATTGTAATTTCTTCTGCCTTTCTTCATGTTCAAATTGTAATTTCTTCTGCATTTTTCTATGATAAAATTGTAATTTCTTCTGCCTTTCTTAATGTTCAAATTGTAATTTCTTCTGCATTTTTCTATGTTCAAATTGTAATTTCTTCTGCATTTTTCTATGTTAAAATTGTAATTTCTTCTGCCTTTCTTCATGTTAAAATTGTAATTTCTTCTGCCTTTCTTCATGTTCAAATTGTAATTTCTTCTGCATTTTTCTATGTTAAAATTGTAATTTCTTCTGCATTTTTCTATGTTAAAATTGTAATTTCTTCTGCCTTTCTTCATGTTCAAATTGTAATTTCTTCTGCCTTACTTCATGTTCAAATTGTAATTTCTTCTGCATTTTTCTATGTTAAAATTGTAATTTCTTCTGCCTTTCTTCATGTTCAAATTGTAATTTCTTCTGCATTTTTCTATGTTAAAATTGTAATTTCTTCTGCCTTTCTTCATGTTCAAATTGTAATTTCTTCTGCATTTTTCTATGTTAAAATTTTAATTTCTTCTGCCTTTCTTCATGTTCAAATTGTAATTTCTTCTGCATTTTTCTATGTTAAAATTGTAATTTCTTCTGCCTTTCTTCATGTTCAAATTGTAATTTCTTCTGCCTTTCTTCATGTTCAAATTGTAATTTCTTCTGCATTTTTCTATGTTAAAATTGTAATTTCTTCTGCCTTTCTTCATGTTCAAATTGTAATTTCTTCTGCCTTTCTTCATGTTCAAATTGTAATTTCTTCTGCATTTTTCTATGTTAAAATTGTAATTTCTTCTGCCTTTCTTCATGTTCAATTTGTAATTTCTTCTGCCTTTCTTCATGTTCAAATTGTAATTTCTTCTGCATTTTTCTATGTTAAAATTGTAATTTCTTCTGCCTTTCTTCATGTTCAAATTGTAATTTCTTCTGCATTTTTCTATGATAAAATTGTAATTTCTTCTGCCTTTCTTCATGTTCAAATTGTAATTTCTTCTGCCTTTCTTCATGTTCAAATTGTAATTTCTTCTGCATTTTTCTATGTTAAAATTGTAATTTCTTCTGCCTTTCTTCATGTTCAAATTGTAATTTCTTCTGCCTTTCTTCATGTTCAAATTGTAATTTCTTCTGCATTTTTCTATGATAAAATTGTAATTTCTTCTGCCTTTCTTCATGTTCAAATTGTAATTTCTTCTGCCTTTCTTCATGTTCAAATTGTAATTTCTTCTGCATTTTTCTATGTTAAAATTGTAATTTCTTCTGCCTTTCTTCATGTTAAAATTGTAATTTCTTCTGCCTTTCTTCATGTTCAAATTGTAATTTCTTCTGCATTTTTCTATGTTCAAATTGTAATTTCTTCAGCCTTTCTTCATGTTCAAATTGTAATTTCTTCTGCCTTTCTTCATGTTCAAATTGTAATTTCTTCTGCATTTTTCTATGTTAAAATTGTAATTTCTTCTGCCTTTCTTCATGTTCAAATTGTAATTTCTTCTGCCTTTCTTCATGTTCAAATTGTAATTTCTTCTGCATTTTTCTATGTTAAAATTGTAATTTCTTCTGCCTTTCTTCATGTTAAAATTGTAATTTCTTCTGCATTTTTCTATGTTAAAATTGTAATTTCTTCTGCCTTTCTTCATGTTCAAATTGTAATTTCTTCTGCCTTTCTTCATGTTCAAATTGTAATTTCTTCTGCATTTTTCTATGTTAAAATTGTAATTTCTTCTGCCTTTCTTCATGTTAAAATTGTAATTTCTTCTGCATTTTTCTATGTTAAAATTGTAATTTCTTCTGCCTTTCTTCATGTTCAAATTGTAATTTCTTCTGCCTTTCTTCATGTTCAAATTGTAATTTCTTCTGCATTTTTCTATGTTAAAATTGTAATTTCTTCTGCCTTTCTTCATGTTCAAATTGTAATTTCTTCTGCATTTTTCTATGTTAAAATTGTAATTTCTTCTGCATTTTTCTATGTTAAAATTGTAATTTCTTCTGCCTTTCTTCATGTTAAAATTGTAATTTCTTCTGCTTTTCTTCATGTTAAAATTGTAATTTCTTCTGCCTTTCTTCATGTTCAAATTGTAATTTCTTCTGCATTTTTCTATGTTAAAATTGTAATTTCTTCTGCCTTTCTTTATGTTCAAATTGTAATTTCTTCTGCATTTTTCTATGTTAAAATTGTAATTTCTTCTGCCTTTCTTCATGTTCAAATTGTAATTTCTTCTGCCTTTCTTCATGTTAAAATTGTAATTTCTTCTGCATTTTTCTATGTTAAAATTGTAATTTCTTCTGCCTTTCTTCATGTTCAAATTGTAATTTCTTCTGCATTTTTCTATGTTAAAATTGTAATTTCTTCTGCCTTTCTTCATGTTCAAATTGTAATTTCTTCTGCATTTTTCTATGTTAAAATTGTAATTTCTTCTGCCTTTCTTCATGTTCAAATTGTAATTTCTTCTGCATTTTTCTATGTTAAAATTGTAATTTCTTCTGCCTTTCTTCATGTTCAAATTGTAATTTCTTCTGCCTTTCTTCATGTTCAAATTGTAATTTCTTCTGCATTTTTCTATGTTAAAATTGTAATTTCTTCTGCCTTTCTTCATGTTCAAATTGTAATTTCTTCTGCATTTTTCTATGTTAAAATTGTAATTTCTTCTGCATTTTTCTATGTTAAAATTGTAATTTCTTCTGCCTTTCTTCATGTTAAAATTGTAATTTCTTCTGCTTTTCTTCATGTTAAAATTGTAATTTCTTCTGCCTTTCTTCATGTTCAAATTGTAATTTCTTCTGCATTTTTCTATGTTAAAATTGTAATTTCTTCTGCCTTTCTTTATGTTCAAATTGTAATTTCTTCTGCATTTTTCTATGTTAAAATTGTAATTTCTTCTGCCTTTCTTCATGTTCAAATTGTAATTTCTTCTGCCTTTCTTCATGTTAAAATAGTAATTTCTTCTGCATTTTTCTATGTTAAAATTGTAATTTCTTCTGCCTTTCTTCATGTTCAAATTGTAATTTCTTCTGCATTTTTCTATGTTAAAATTGTAATTTCTTCTGCCTTTCTTCATGTTCAAATTGTAATTTCTTCTGCATTTTTCTATGTTAAAATTGTAATTTCTTCTGCCTTTCTTCATGTTCAAATTGTAATTTCTTCTGCATTTTTCTATGTTAAAATTGTAATTTCTTCTGCCTTTCTTCATGTTCAAATTGTAATTTCTTCTGCATTTTTCTATGTTAAAATTGTAATTTCTTCTGCCTTTCTTCATGTTCAAATTGTAATTTCTTCTGCATTTTTCTATGTTAAAATTGTAATTTCTTCTGCCTTTCTTCATGTTCAAATTGTAATTTCTTCTGCCTTTCTTCATGTTCAAATTGTAATTTCTTCTGCATTTTTCTATGTTAAAATTGTAATTTCTTCTGCCTTTCTTCATGTTAAAATTGTAATTTCTTCTGCATTTTTCTATGTTAAAATTGTAATTTCTTCTGCCTTTCTTCATGTTCAAATTGTAATTTCTTCTGCCTTTCTTCATGTTCAAATTGTAATTTCTTCTGCATTTTTCTATGTTAAAATTGTAATTTCTTCTGCCTTTCTTCATGTTCAAATTGTAATTTCTTCTGCATTTTTCTATGTTAAAATTGTAATTTCTTCTGCCTTTCTTCATGTTCAAATTGTAATTTCTTCTGCATTTTTCTATGTTAAAATTGTAATTTCTTCTGCATTTTTCTATGTTAAAATTGTAATTTCTTCTGCCTTTCTTCATGTTAAAATTGTAATTTCTTCTGCTTTTCTTCATGTTAAAATTGTAATTTCTTCTGCCTTTCTTCATGTTCAAATTGTAATTTCTTCTGCATTTTTCTATGTTAAAATTGTAATTTCTTCTGCCTTTCTTTATGTTCAAATTGTAATTTCTTCTGCATTTTTCTATGTTAAAATTGTAATTTCTTCTGCCTTTCTTCATGTTCAAATTGTAATTTCTTCTGCCTTTCTTCATGTTAAAATTGTAATTTCTTCTGCATTTTTCTATGTTAAAATTGTAATTTCTTCTGCCTTTCTTCATGTTCAAATTGTAATTTCTTCTGCATTTTTCTATGTTAAAATTGTAATTTCTTCTGCCTTTCTTCATGTTCAAATTGTAATTTCTTCTGCATTTTTCTATGTTAAAATTGTAATTTCTTCTGCCTTTCTTCATGTTCAAATTGTAATTTCTTCTGCATTTTTCTATGTTAAAATTGTAATTTCTTCTGCCTTTCTTCATGTTCAAATTGTAATTTCTTCTGCATTTTTCTATGTTAAAATTGTAATTTCTTCTGCCTTTCTTCATGTTCAAATTGTAATTTCTTCTGCATTTTTCTATGTTAAAATTGTAATTTCTTCTGCCTTTCTTCATGTTCAAATTGTAATTTCTTCTGCATTTTTCTATGTTAAAATTGTAATTTCTTCTGCCTTTCTTCATGTTCAAATTGTAATTTCTTCTGCATTTTTCTATGTTAAAAATTGTAATTTCTTCTGCCTTTCTTCATGTTCAAATTGTAATTTCTTCTGCATTTTTCTATGTTAAAATTGTAATTTCTTCTGCCTTTCTTCATGTTCAAATTGTAATTTCTTCTGCATTTTTCTATGTTAAAATTGTAATTTCTTCTGCCTTTCTTCATGTTCAAATTGTAATTTCTTCTGCATTTTTCTATGTTAAAATTGTAATTTCTTCTGCCTTTCTTCATGTTCAAATTGTAATTTCTTCTGCATTTTTCTATGTTAAAATTGTAATTTCTTCTGCCTTTCTTCATGTTCAAATTGTAATTTCTTCTGCATTTTTCTATGTTAAAATTGTAATTTCTTCTGCCTTTCTTCATGTTCAAATTGTAATTTCTTCTGCATTTTTCTATGTTAAAATTGTAATTTCTTCTGCCTTTCTTCATGTTCAAATTGTAATTTCTTCTGCATTTTTCTATGTTAAAATTGTAATTTCTTCTGCCTTTCTTCATGTTCAAATTGTAATTTCTTCTGCATTTTTCTATGTTAAAATTGTAATTTCTTCTGCCTTTCTTCATGTTCAAATTGTAATTTCTTCTGCCTTTCTTCATGTTCAAATTGTAATTTCTTCTGCATTTTTCTATGTTAAAATTGTAATTTCTTCTGCCTTTCTTCATGTTCAAATTGTAATTTCTTCTGCATTTTTCTATGTTAAAATTGTAATTTCTTCTGCCTTTCTTCATGTTCAAATTGTAATTTCTTCTGCATTTTTCTATGTTAAAATTGTAATTTCTTCTGCCTTTCTTCATGTTCAAATTGTAATTTCTTCTGCATTTTTCTATGTTAAAATTGTAATTTCTTCTGCCTTTCTTCATGTTCAAATTGTAATTTCTTCTGCATTTTTCTATGTTAAAATTGTAATTTCTTCTGCCTTTCTTCATGTTCAAATTGTAATTTCTTCTGCCTTTCTTCATGTTCAAATTGTAATTTCTTCTGCATTTTTCTATGTTAAAATTGTAATTTCTTCTGCCTTTCTTCATGTTCAAATTGTAATTTCTTCTGCATTTTTCTATGTTAAAATTGTAATTTCTTCTGCCTTTCTTCATGTTCAAATTGTAATTTCTTCTGCATTTTTCTATGTTAAAATTGTAATTTCTTCTGCCTTTCTTCATGTTCAAATTGTAATTTCTTCTGCATTTTTCTATGTTAAAATTGTAATTTCTTCTGCCTTTCTTCATGTTCAAATTGTAATTTCTTCTGCATTTTTCTATGTTAAAATTGTAATTTCTTCTGCCTTTCTTCATGTTCAAATTGTAATTTCTTCTGCATTTTTCTATGTTAAAATTGTAATTTCTGCTGCCTTTCTTCATGTTCAAATTGTAATTTCTTCTGCATTTTTCTATGTTAAAATTGTAATTTCTTCTGCCTTTCTTCATGTTCAAATTGTAATTTCTTCTGCATTTTTCTATGTTAAAATTGTAATTTCTTCTGCCTTTCTTCATGTTCAAATTGTAATTTCTTCTGCCTTTCTTCATGTTCAAATTGTAATTTCTTCTGCATTTTTTCTATGTTAAAATTGTAATTTCTTCTGCCTTTCTTCATGTTCAAATTGTAATTTCTTCTGCATTTTTCTATGTTAAAATTGTAATTTCTTCTGCCTTTCTTCATGTTCAAATTGTAATTTCTTCTGCATTTTTCTATGTTAAAATTGTAATTTCTTCTGCCTTTCTTCATGTTCAAATTGTAATTTCTTCTGCATTTTTCTATGTTAAAATTGTAATTTCTTCTGCCTTTCTTCATGTTCAAATTGTAATTTCTTCTGCATTTTTCTATGTTAAAATTGTAATTTCTTCTGCCTTTCTTCATGTTCAAATTGTAATTTCTTCTGCCTTTCTTCATGTTCAAATTGTAATTTCTTCTGCATTTTTCTATGTTAAAATTGTAATTTCTTCAGCCTTTCTTCCTGTTCAAATTGTAATTTCTTCTGCATTTTTCTATGTTAAAATTGTAATTTCTTCTGCCTTTCTTCCTGTTCAAATTGTAATTTCTTCTGCATTTTTCTATGTTAAAATTGTAATTTCTTCTGCCTTTCTTCATGTTAAAATTGTAATTTCTTCTGCCTTTCTTCATGTTAAAATTGTAATTTCTTCTGCCTTTCTTCCTGTTCAAATTGTAATTTCTTCTGCATTTTTCTATGTTAAAATTGTAATTTCTTCTGCCTTTCTTCATGTTAAAATTGTAATTTCTTCTGCCTTTCTTCATGTCCAAATTGTAATTTCTTCTGCCTTTCTTCATGTTAAAATTGTAATTTCTTCTGCATTTTTCTATGTTCAAATTGTAATTTCTTCTGCCTTTCTTCATGTTAAAATTGTAATTTCTTCTGCCTTTCTTCATGTTAAAATTGTAATTTCTTCTGCCTTTCTTCATGTTAAAATTGTAATTTCTTCTGCCTTTCTTCATGTTAAAATTGTAATTTCTTCTGCCTTTCTTCATGTTAAAATTGTAATTTCTTCTGCCTTTCTTCATGTTAAAATTGTAATTTCTTCTGCCTTTCTTCATGTTCAAATTGTAATTTCTTCTGCATTTTTCTATGTTCAAATTGTAATTTCTTCTGCCTTTCTTCATGTTCAAATTGTAATTTCTTCTGCATTTTTCTATGTTAAAATTGTAATTTCTTCTGCCTTTCTTCATGTTCAAATTGTAATTTCTTCTGCCTTTCTTCATGTTCAAATTGTAATTTCTTCTGCATTTTTCTATGTTAAAATTGTAATTTCTTCTGCCTATATTCATGTTCAAATTGTAATTTCTTCTGCATTTTTCTATGTTAAAATTGTAATTTCTTCTGCCTTTCTTCATGTTCAAATTGTAATTTCTTCTGCATTTTTCTATGATAAAATTGTAATTTCTTCTGCCTATATTCATGTTCAAATTGTAATTTCTTCTGCATTTTTCTATGTTAAAATTGTAATTTCTTCTGCCTTTCTTCATGTTCAAATTGTAATTTCTTCTGCCTTTCTTCATGTTCAAATTGTAATTTCTTCTGCATTTTTCTATGTTCAAATTGTAATTTCTTCAGCCTTTCTTCATGTTCAAATTGTAATTTCTTCTGCATTTTTCTATGTTAAAATTGTAATTTCTTCTGCCTTTCTTCATGTTCAAATTGTAATTTCTTCTGCATTTTTCTATGTTAAAATTGTAATTTCTTCTGCCTTTCTTCATGTTAAAATTGTAATTTCTTCTGCCTTTCTTCATGTTCAAATTGTAATTTCTTCTGCATTTTTCTATGTTAAAATTGTAATTTCTTCTGCCTTTCTTCATGTTCAAATTGTAATTTCTTCTGCATTTTTCTATGTTAAAATTGTAATTTCTTCTGCCTTTCTTCATGTTCAAATTGTAATTTCTTCTGCCTTTCTTCATGTTAAAATTGTAATTTCTTCTGCATTTTTCTATGTTAAAATTGTAATTTCTTCTGCCTTTCTTCATGTTCAAATTGTAATTTCTTCTGCATTTTTCTATGTTAAAATTGTAATTTCTTCTGCCTTTCTTCATGTTCAAATTGTAATTTCTTCTGCATTTTTCTATGTTAAAATTGTAATTTCTTCTGCCTTTCTTCATGTTCAAATTGTAATTTCTTCTGCATTTTTCTATGTTAAAATTGTAATTTCTTCTGCCTTTCTTCATGTTCAAATTGTAATTTCTTCTGCCTTTCTTCATGTTCAAATTGTAATTTCTTCTGCATTTTTCTATGTTAAAATTGTAATTTCTTCTGCATTTTTCTATGTTCAAATTGTAATTTCTTCAGCCTTTCTTCATGTTCAAATTGTAATTTCTTCTGCCTTTCTTCATGTTCAAATTGTAATTTCTTCTGCCTTTCTTCATTTTCAAATTGTAATTTCTTCTGCCTTTCTTCATGTTCAAATTGTAATTTCTTCTGCATTTTTCTATGTTCAAATTGTAATTTCTTCTGCCTTTCTTCATGTTCAAATTGTAATTTCTTCTGCATTTTTCTATGTTAAAATTGTAATTTCTTCTGCCTTTCTTCATGTTCAAATTGTAATTTCTTCTGCCTTTCTTCATGTTAAAATTGTAATTTCTTCTGCATTTTTCTATGTTAAAATTGTAATTTCTTCTGCCTTTCTTCATGTTCAAATTGTAATTTCTTCTGCATTTTTCTATGTTAAAATTGTAATTTCTTCTGCCTTTCTTCATGTTCAAATTGTAATTTCTTCTGCATTTTTCTATGTTAAAATTGTAATTTCTTCTGCCTTTCTTCATGTTCAAATTGTAATTTCTTCTGCCTTTCTTCATGTTAAAATTGTAATTTCTTCTGCATTTTTCTATGTTAAAATTGTAATTTCTTCTGCCTTTCTTCATGTTCAAATTGTAATTTCTTCTGCATTTTTCTATGTTAAAATTGTAATTTCTTCTGCCTTTCTTCATGTTCAAATTGTAATTTCTTCTGCCTTTCTTCATGTTCAAATTGTAATTTCTTCTGCATTTTTCTATGTTAAAATTGTAATTTCTTCAGCCTTTCTTCATGTTCAAATTGTAATTTCTTCTGCCTTTCTTCATGTTCAAATTGTAATTTCTTCTGCCTTTCTTCATTTTCAAATTGTAATTTCTTCTGCCTTTCTTCATGTTCAAATTGTAATTTCTTCTGCATTTTTCTATGTTAAAATTGTAATTTCTTCTGCCTTTCTTCATGTTCAAATTGTAATTTCTTCTGCATTTTTCTATGTTAAAATTGTAATTTCTTCTGCCTTTCTTCATGTTCAAATTGTAATTTCTTCTGCCTTTCTTCATGTTAAAATTGTAATTTCTTCTGCATTTTTCTATGTTAAAATTGTAATTTCTTCTGCCTTTCTTCATGTTCAAATTGTAATTTCTTCTGCATTTTTCTATGTTAAAATTGTAATTTCTTCTGCCTTTCTTCATGTTCAAATTGTAATTTCTTCTGCCTTTCTTCATGTTCAAATTGTAATTTCTTCTGCATTTTTCTATGTTTAAAATTGTAATTTCTTCAGCCTTTTCTTCATGTTCAAATTGTAATTTCTTCTGCCTTTCTTCATGTTCAAATTGTAATTTCTTCTGCCTTTCTTCATTTTCAAATTGTAATTTCTTCTGCCTTTCTTCATGTTCAAATTGTAATTTCTTCTGCATTTTTCTATGTTAAAATTGTAATTTCTTCTGCCTTTCTTCATGTTCAAATTGTAATTTCTTCTGCATTTTTCTATGTTAAAATTGTAATTTCTTCTGCCTTTCTTCATGTTCAAATTGTAATTTCTTCTGCCTTTCTTCATGTTAAAATTGTAATTTCTTCTGCATTTTTTCTATGTTAAAATTGTAATTTCTTCTGCCTTTCTTCATGTTCAAATTGTAATTTCTTCTGCCTTTCTTCATGTTCAAATTGTAATTTCTTCTGCCTTTCTTCATGTTCAAATTGTAATTTCTTCTGCATTTTTCTATGTTAAAATTGTAATTTCTTCTGCCTTTCTTCATGTTCAAATTGTAATTTCTTCTGCATTTTTCTATGTTAAAATTGTAATTTCTTCTGCCTTTCTTCATGTTCAAATTGTAATTTCTTCTGCCTTTCTTCATGTTCAAATTGTAATTTCTTCTGCCTTTCTTCATGTTCAAATTGTAATTTCTTCTGCATTTTTCTATGTTAAAATTGTAATTTCTTCTGCCTTTCTTCATGTTCAAATTGTAATTTCTTCTGCATTTTTCTATGTTAAAATTGTAATTTCTTCTGCCTTTCTTCATGTTCAAATTGTAATTTCTTCTGCCTTTCTTCATGTTCAAATTGTAATTTCTTCTGCATTTTTCTATGTTAAAATTGTAATTTCTTCTGCATTTTTCTATGTTCAAATTGTAATTTCTTCAGCCTTTCTTCATGTTCAAATTGTAATTTCTTCTGCCTTTCTTCATGTTCAAATTGTAATTTCTTCTGCCTTTCTTCATTTTCAAATTGTAATTTCTTCTGCCTTTCTTCATGTTCAAATTGTAATTTCTTCTGCATTTTTCTATGTTCAAATTGTAATTTCTTCAGCCTTTCTTCATGTTCAAATTGTAATTTCTTCTGCATTTTTCTATGTTAAAATTGTAATTTCTTCTGCCTTTCTTCATGTTCAAATTGTAATTTCTTCTGCATTTTTCTATGTTAAAATTGTAATTTCTTCTGCCTTTCTTCATGTTCAAATTGTAATTTCTTCTGCCTTTCTTCATGTTAAAATTGTAATTTCTTCTGCATTTTTCTATGTTAAAATTGTAATTTCTTCTGCCTTTCTTCATGTTCAAATTGTAATTTCTTCTGCATTTTTCTATGTTAAAATTGTAATTTCTTCTGCCTTTCTTCATGTTCAAATTGTAATTTCTTCTGCCTTTCTTCATGTTCAAATTGTAATTTCTTCTGCATTTTTCTATGTTAAAATTGTAATTTCTTCAGCCTTTCTTCATGTTCAAATTGTAATTTCTTCTGCCTTTCTTCATGTTCAAATTGTAATTTCTTCTGCCTTTCTTCATTTTCAAATTGTAATTTCTTCTGCCTTTCTTCATGTTCAAATTGTAATTTCTTCTGCATTTTTCTATGTTAAAATTGTAATTTCTTCTGCCTTTCTTCATGTTCAAATTGTAATTTCTTCTGCATTTTTCTATGTTAAAATTGTAATTTCTTCTGCCTTTCTTCATGTTCAAATTGTAATTTCTTCTGCCTTTCTTCATGTTAAAATTGTAATTTCTTCTGCATTTTTCTATGTTAAAATTGTAATTTCTTCTGCCTTTCTTCATGTTCAAATTGTAATTTCTTCTGCATTTTTCTATGTTAAAATTGTAATTTCTTCTGCCTTTCTTCATGTTCAAATTGTAATTTCTTCTGCCTTTCTTCATGGTCAAATTGTAATTTCTTCTGCATTTTTCTATGTTAAAATTGTAATTTCTTCAGCCTTTCTTCATGTTCAAATTGTAATTTCTTCTGCCTTTCTTCATGTTCAAATTGTAATTTCTTCTGCCTTTCTTCATTTTCAAATTGTAATTTCTTCTGCCTTTCTTCATGTTCAAATTGTAATTTCTTCTGCATTTTTCTATGTTAAAATTGTAATTTCTTCTGCCTTTCTTCATGTTCAAATTGTAATTTCTTCTGCATTTTTCTATGTTAAAATTGTAATTTCTTCTGCCTTTCTTCATGTTCAAATTGTAATTTCTTCTGCCTTTCTTCATGTTCAAATTGTAATTTCTTCTGCATTTTTCTATGTTAAAATTGTAATTTCTTCTGCCTTTCTTCATGTTCAAATTGTAATTTCTTCTGCATTTTTCTATGTTCAAATTGTAATTTCTTCAGCCTTTCTTCATGTTCAAATTGTAATTTCTTCTGCCTTTCTTCATGTTCAAATTGTAATTTCTTCTGCCTTTCTTCATTTTCAAATTGTAATTTCTTCTGCCTTTCTTCATGTTCAAATTGTAATTTCTTCTGCATTTTTCTATGTTCAAATTGTAATTTCTTCAGCCTTTCTTCATGTTCAAATTGTAATTTCTTCTGCATTTTTCTATGTTAAAATTGTAATTTCTTCTGCCTTTCTTCATGTTCAAATTGTAATTTCTTCTGCATTTTTCTATGTTAAAATTGTAATTTCTTCTGCCTTTCTTCATGTTCAAATTGTAATTTCTTCTGCCTTTCTTCATGTTCAAATTGTAATTTCTTCTGCATTTTTCTATGTTCAAATTGTAATTTCTTCAGCCTTTCTTCATGTTCAAATTGTAATTTCTTCTGCATTTTTCTATGTTAAAATTGTAATTCCTCTTGCCTTTCTTCCTGTTCAAATTGTAATTTCTTCTGCATTTTTCTATGTTAAAATTGTAATTTCTTCTGCCTTTCTTCATGTTCAAATTGTAATTTCTTCTGCCTTTCTTCATGTTCAAATTGTAATTTCTTCTGCATTTTTCTATGATAAAATTGTAATTTCTTCTGCCTTTCTTCATGTTCAAATTGTAATTTCTTCTGCATTTTTCTATGTTAAAATTGTAATTTCTTCTGCCTTTCTTCATGTTAAAATTGTAATTTCTTCTGCCTTTCTTCATGTTCAAATTGTAATTTCTTCTGCATTTTTCTATGTTAAAATTGTAATTTCTTCTGCCTTTCTTCATGTTCAAATTGTAATTTCTTCTGCATTTTTCTATGTTAAAATTGTAATTTCTTCTGCCTTTCTTCATGTTCAAATTGTAATTTCTTCTGCATTTTTCTATGTTAAAATTGTAATTTCTTCTGCCTTTCTTCATGTTCAAATTGTAATTTCTTCTGCCTTTCTTCATGTTAAAATTGTAATTTCTTCTGCCTTTCTTCATGTTCAAATTGTAATTTCTTCTGCATTTTTCTATGTTCAAATTGTAATTTCTTCTGCATTTTTCTATGTTAAAATTGTAATTTCTTCTGCCTTTCTTCATGTTCAAATTGTAATTTCTTCTGCATTTTTCTATGTTAAAATTGTAATTTCTTCTGCCTTTCTTCATGTTCAAATTGTAATTTCTTCTGCCTTTCTTCATGTTAAAATTGTAATTTCTTCTGCCTTTCTTCATGTTAAAATTGTAATTTCTTCTGCCTTTCTTCATGTTAAAATTGTAATTTCTTCTGCCTTTCTTCATGTTCAAATTGTAATTTCTTCTGCATTTTTCTATGTTAAAATTGTAATTTCTTCTGCCTTTCTTCATGTTCAAATTGTAATTTCTTCTGCCTTTCTTCATGTTAAAATTGTAATTTCTTCTGCCTTTCTTCATGTTAAAATTGTAATTTCTTCTGCCTTTCTTCATGTTCAAATTGTAATTTCTTCTGCATTTTTCTATGTTAAAATTGTAATTTCTTCTGCCTTTCTTCATGTTCAAATTGTAATTTCTTCTGCATTTTTCTATGTTAAAATTGTAATTTCTTCTGCCTTTCTTCATGTTAAAATTGTAATTTCTTCTGCCTTTCTTCATGTTCAAATTGTAATTTCTTCTGCATTTTTCTATGTTAAAATTGTAATTTCTTTTGCCTTTCTTCATGTTCAAATTGTAATTTCTTCTGCCTTTCTTCATGTTCAAATTGTAATTTCTTCTGCATTTTTCTATGTTCAAATTGTAATTTCTTCTGCATTTTTCTATGTTAAAATTGTAATTTCTTCTGCCTTTCTTCATGTTCAAATTGTAATTTCTTCTGCCTTTCTTCATGTTCAAATTGTAATTTCTTCTGCCTTTCTTCATGTTCAAATTGTAATTTCTTCTGCCTTTCTTCATGTTCAAATTGTAATTTCTTCTGCATTTTTCTATGTTAAAATTGTAATTTCTTCTGCCTTTCTTCCTGTTCAAATTGTAATTTCTTCTGCATTTTTCTATGTTAAAATTGTAATTTCTTCTGCCTTTCTTCATGTTCAAATTGTAATTTCTTCTGCCTTTCTTCATGTTCAAATTGTAATTTCTTCTGCATTTTTCTATGTTAAAATTGTAATTTCTTCTGCCTTTCTTCCTGTTCAAATTGTAATTTCTTCTGCATTTTTCTATGTTAAAATTGTAATTTCTTCTGCCTTTCTTCATGTTCAAATTGTAATTTCTTCTGCCTTTCTTCATGTTCAAATTGTAATTTCTTCTGCATTTTTCTATGTTCAAATTGTAATTTCTTCTGCCTTTCTTCATGTTCAAATTGTAATTTCTTCTGCCTTTCTTCATGTTCAAATTGTAATTTCTTCTGCCTTTCTTCATGTTCAAATTGTAATTTCTTCTGCATTTTTCTATGTTAAAATTGTAATTTCTTCTGCCTTTCTTCATGTTCAAATTGTAATTTCTTCTGCCTTTCTTCATGTTCAAATTGTAATTTCTTCTGCCTTTCTTCATGTTCAAATTGTAATTTCTTCTGCATTTTTCTATGTTAAAATTGTAATTTCTTCTGCCTTTCTTCCTGTTCAAATTGTAATTTCTTCTGCATTTTTCTATGTTAAAATTGTAATTTCTTCTGCCTTTCTTCATGTTCAAATTGTAATTTCTTCTGCCTTTCTTCATGTTCAAATTGTAATTTCTTCTGCATTTTTCTATGTTAAAATTGTAATTTCTTCTGCCTTTCTTCCTGTTCAAATTGTAATTTCTTCTGCATTTTTCTATGTTAAAATTGTAATTTCTTCTGCCTTTCTTCATGTTCAAATTGTAATTTCTTCTGCCTTTCTTCATGTTCAAATTGTAATTTCTTCTGCATTTTTCTATGTTCAAATTGTAATTTCTTCTGCCTTTCTTCATGTTCAAATTGTAATTTCTTCTGCCTTTCTTCATGTTAAAATTGTAATTTCTTCTGCCTTTCTTCCTGTTCAAATTGTAATTTCTTCTGCATTTTTCTATGTTAAAATTGTAATTTCTTCTGCCTTTCTTCCTGTTCAAATTGTAATTTCTTCTGAATTTTTCTATGTTAAAATTGTAATTTCTTCTGCCTTTCTTCATGTTAAAATTGTAATTTCTTCTGCCTTTCTTCATGTTAAAATTGTAATTTCTTCTGCCTTTCTTCCTGTTCAAATTGTAATTTCTTCTGCATTTTTCTATGTTAAAATTGTAATTTCTTCTGCCTTTCTTCATGTTAAAATTGTAATTTCTTCTGCCTTTCTTCATGTCCAAATTGTAATTTCTTCTGCCTTTCTTCATGTTAAAATTGTAATTTCTTCTGCATTTTTCTATGTTCAAATTGTAATTTCTTCTGCCTTTCTTCATGTTAAAATTGTAATTTCTTCTGCCTTTCTTCATGTTAAAATTGTAATTTCTTCTGCCTTTCTTCATGTTAAAATTGTAATTTCTTCTGCCTTTCTTCATGTTCAAATTGTAATTTCTTCTGCATTTTTCTATGTTAAAATTGTAATTTCTTCTGCCTTTCTTCATGTTCAAATTGTAATTTCTTCTGCATTTTTCTATGTTCAAATTGTAATTTCTTCAGCCTTTCTTCATGTTCAAATTGTAATTTCTTCTGCATTTTTCTATGTTAAAATTGTAATTTCTTCTGCCTTTCTTCCTGTTCAAATTGTAATTTCTTCTGCATTTTTCTATGTTAAAATTGTAATTTCTTCTGCCTTTCTTCATGTTCAAATTGTAATTTCTTCTGCCTTTCTTCATGTTCAAATTGTAATTTCTTCTGCATTTTTCTATGTTAAAATTGTAATTTCTTCTGCCTTTCTTCCTGTTCAAATTGTAATTTCTTCTGCATTTTTCTATGTTAAAATTGTAATTTCTTCTGCCTTTCTTCATGTTCAAATTGTAATTTCTTCTGCCTTTCTTCATGTTCAAATTGTAATTTCTTCTGCATTTTTCTATGTTAAAATTGTAATTTCTTCTGCCTTTCTTCATGTTAAAATTGTAATTTCTTCTGCATTTCTTCATGTTAAAATTGTAATTTCTTCTGCCTTTCTTCCTGTTCAAATTGTAATTTCTTCTGCATTTTTCTATGTTAAAATTGTAATTTCTTCTGCCTTTCTTCCTGTTCAAATTGTAATTTCTTCTGCATTTTTCTATGTTAAAATTGTAATTTCTTCTGCCTTTCTTCATGTTAAAATTGTAATTTCTTCTGCCTTTCTTCATGTTAAAATTGTAATTTCTTCTGCCTTTCTTCCTGTTCAAATTGTAATTTCTTCTGCATTTTTCTATGTTAAAATTGTAATTTCTTCTGCCTTTCTTCATGTTAAAATTGTAATTTCTTCTGCCTTTCTTCATGTCCAAATTGTAATTTCTTCTGCCTTTCTTCATGTTAAAATTGTAATTTCTTCTGCATTTTTCTATGTTCAAATTGTAATTTCTTCTGCCTTTCTTCATGTTAAAATTGTAATTTCTTCTGCCTTTCTTCATGTTAAAATTGTAATTTCTTCTGCCTTTCTTCATGTTAAAATTGTAATTTCTTCTGCCTTTCTTCATGTTCAAATTGTAATTTCTTCTGCATTTTTCTATGTTAAAATTGTAATTTCTTCTGCCTTTCTTCATGTTCAAATTGTAATTTCTTCTGCATTTTTCTATGTTCAAATTGTAATTTCTTCAGCCTTTCTTCATGTTCAAATTGTAATTTCTTCTGCATTTTTCTATGTTAAAATTGTAATTTCTTCTGCCTTTCTTCCTGTTCAAATTGTAATTTCTTCTGCATTTTTCTATGTTAAAATTGTAATTTCTTCTGCCTTTCTTCATGTTCAAATTGTAATTTCTTCTGCCTTTCTTCATGTTCAAATTGTAATTTCTTCTGCCTTTCTTCATGTTCAAATTGTAATTTCTTCTGCCTTTCTTCATTTTCAAATTGTAATTTCTTCTGCCTTTCTTCATGTTAAAATTGTAATTTCTTCTGCCTTTCTTCATGTTAAAATTGTAATTTCTTCTGCCTTTCTTCATGTTAAAATTGTAATTTCTTCTGCCTTTCTTCATGTTCGAATTGTAATTTCTTCTGCATTTATCTATGTTAAAATTGTAATTTCTTCTGCCTTTCTTCATGTTCAAATTGTAATTTCTTCTGCATTTTTCTATGTTCAAATTGTAATTTCTTCTGCCTTTCTTCATGTTCAAATTGTAATTTCTTCTGCATTTTTCTATGTTAAAATTGTAATTTCTTCTGCCTTTCTTCATGTTAAAATTGTAATTTCTTCTGCCTTTCTTCATGTTAAAATTGTAATTTCTTCTGCCTTTCTTCATGTTAAAATTGTAATTTCTTCTGCCTTTCTTCATGTTCAAATTGTAATTTCTTCTGCATTTTTCTATGTTCAAATTGTAATTTCTTCTGCCTTTCTTCATGTTCAAATTGTAATTTCTTCTGCATTTTTCTATGTTCAAATTGTAATTTCTTCAGCCTTTCTTCATGTTCAAATTGTAATTTCTTCTGCATTTTTCTATGTTAAAATTGTAATTTCTTCTGCCTTTCTTCCTGTTCAAATTGTAATTTCTTCTGCATTTTTCTATGTTAAAATTGTAATTTCTTCTGCCTTTCTTCATGTTCAAATTGTAATTTCTTCTGCCTTTCTTCATGTTCAAATTGTAATTTCTTCTGCATTTTTCTATGTTAAAATTGTAATTTCTTCTGCCTTTCTTCATGTTCAAATTGTAATTTCTTCTGCCTTTCTTCATGTTAAAATTGTAATTTCTTCTGCCTTTCTTCATGTTAAAATTGTAATTTCTTCTGCCTTTCTTCATGTTAAAATTGTAATTTCTTCTGCCTTTCTTCATGTTCAAATTGTAATTTCTTCTGCATTTTTCTATGTTAAAATTGTAATTTCTTCTGCCTTTCTTCATGTTCAAATTGTAATTTCTTCTGCCTTTCTTCATGTTAAAATTGTAATTTCTTCTGCATTTTTCTATGTTAAAATTGTAATTTCTTCTGCCTTTCTTCATGTTCAAATTGTAATTTCTTCTGCATTTTTCTATGTTAAAATTGTAATTTCTTCTGCCTTTCTTCATGTTCAAATTGTAATTTCTTCTGCCTTTCTTCATGTTCAAATTGTAATTTCTTCTGCATTTTTCTATGTTAAAATTGTAATTTCTTCTGCCTTTCTTCATGTTCAAATTGTAATTTCTTCTGCCTTTCTTCATGTTAAAATTGTAATTTCTTCTGCCTTTCTTCATGTTAAAATTGTAATTTCTTCTGCCTTTCTTCATGTTAAAATTGTAATTTCTTCTGCCTTTCTTCATGTTCAAATTGTAATTTCTTCTGCATTTTTCTATGTTCAAATTGTAATTTCTTCTGCCTTTCTTCATGTTCAAATTGTAATTTCTTCTGCATTTTTCTATGTTAAAATTGTAATTTCTTCTGCCTTTCTTCATGTTCAAATTGTAATTTCTTCTGCCTTTCTTCATGTTCAAATTGTAATTTCTTCTGCATTTTTCTATGTTAAAATTGTAATTTCTTCTGCCTTTCTTCATGTTCAAATTGTAATTTCTTCTGCATTTTTCTATGTTCAAATTGTAATTTCTTCTGCCTTTCTTCATGTTCAAATTGTAATTTCTTCTGCATTTTTCTATGTTAAAATTGTAATTTCTTCTGCCTTTCTTCATGTTCAAATTGTAATTTCTTCTGCATTTTTCTATGTTCAAATTGTAATTTCTTCTGCCTTTCTTCATGTTAAAATTGTAATTTCTTCTGCCTTTCTTCATGTTCAAATTGTAATTTCTTCTGCATTTTTCTATGTTAAAATTGTAATTTCTTCTGCCTTTCTTCATGTTCAAATTGTAATTTCTTCTGCATTTTTCTATGTTAAAATTGTAATTTCTTCTGCCTTTCTTCATGTTCAAATTGTAATTTCTTCTGCATTTTTCTATGTTCAAATTGTAATTTCTTCTGCCTTTCTTCATGTTAAAATTGTAATTTCTTCTGCCTTTCTTCATGTTAAAATTGTAATTTCTTCTGCCTTTCTTCATGTTCAAATTGTAATTTCTTCTGCATTTTTCTATGTTAAAATTGTAATTTCTTCTGCCTTTCTTCATGTTCAAATTGTAATTTCTTCTGCATTTTTCTATGTTCAAATTGTAATTTCTTCAGCCTTTCTTCATGTTCAAATTGTAATTTCTTCTGCATTTTTCTATGTTAAAATTGTAATTTCTTCTGCCTTTCTTCATGTTCAAATTGTAATTTCTTCTGCCTTTCTTCATGTTCAAATTGTAATTTCTTCTGCATTTTTCTATGTTAAAATTGTAATTTCTTCTGCCTTTCTTCATGTTCAAATTGTAATTTCTTCTGCCTTTCTTCATGTTCAAATTGTAATTTCTTCTGCATTTTTCTATGTTAAAATTGTAATTTCTTCTGCCTTTCTTCATGTTCAAATTGTAATTTCTTCTGCCTTTCTTCATGTTAAAATTGTAATTTCTTCTGCCTTTCTTCATGTTAAAATTGTAATTTCTTCTGCCTTTCTTCATGTTAAAATTGTAATTTCTTCTGCCTTTCTTCATGTTCGAATTGTAATTTCTTCTGCATTTTTCTATGTTAAAATTGTAATTTCTTCTGCCTTTCTTCATGTTCAAATTGTAATTTCTTCTGCATTTTTCTATGTTCAAATTGTAATTTCTTCTGCCTTTCTTCATGTTCAAATTGTAATTTCTTCTGCATTTTTCTATGTTAAAATTGTAATTTCTTCTGCCTTTCTTCATGTTAAAATTGTAATTTCTTCTGCCTTTCTTCATGTTAAAATTGTAATTTCTTCTGCCTTTCTTCATGTTAAAATTGTAATTTCTTCTGCCTTTCTTCATGTTCAAATTGTAATTTCTTCTGCATTTTTCTATGTTCAAATTGTAATTTCTTCTGCCTTTCTTCATGTTCAAATTGTAATTTCTTCTGCATTTTTCTATGTTCAAATTGTAATTTCTTCAGCCTTTCTTCATGTTCAAATTGTAATTTCTTCTGCATTTTTCTATGTTAAAATTGTAATTTCTTCTGCCTTTCTTCCTGTTCAAATTGTAATTTCTTCTGCATTTTTCTATGTTAAAATTGTAATTTCTTCTGCCTTTCTTCATGTTCAAATTGTAATTTCTTCTGCCTTTCTTCATGTTCAAATTGTAATTTCTTCTGCATTTTTCTATGTTAAAATTGTAATTTCTTCTGCCTTTCTTCATGTTCAAATTGTAATTTCTTCTGCCTTTCTTCATGTTAAAATTGTAATTTCTTCTGCCTTTCTTCATGTTAAAATTGTAATTTCTTCTGCCTTTCTTCATGTTAAAATTGTAATTTCTTCTGCCTTTCTTCATGTTCAAATTGTAATTTCTTCTGCATTTTTCTATGTTAAAATTGTAATTTCTTCTGCCTTTCTTCATGTTCAAATTGTAATTTCTTCTGCCTTTCTTCATGTTAAAATTGTAATTTCTTCTGCATTTTTCTATGTTAAAATTGTAATTTCTTCTGCCTTTCTTCATGTTCAAATTGTAATTTCTTCTGCATTTTTCTATGTTAAAATTGTAATTTCTTCTGCCTTTCTTCATGTTCAAATTGTAATTTCTTCTGCCTTTCTTCATGTTCAAATTGTAATTTCTTCTGCATTTTTCTATGTTAAAATTGTAATTTCTTCTGCCTTTCTTCATGTTCAAATTGTAATTTCTTCTGCCTTTCTTCATGTTAAAATTGTAATTTCTTCTGCCTTTCTTCATGTTAAAATTGTAATTTCTTCTGCCTTTCTTCATGTTAAAATTGTAATTTCTTCTGCCTTTCTTCATGTTCAAATTGTAATTTCTTCTGCATTTTTCTATGTTAAAATTGTAATTTCTTCTGCCTTTCTTCATGTTCAAATTGTAATTTCTTCTGCATTTTTCTATGTTCAAATTGTAATTTCTTCTGCCTTTCTTCATGTTCAAATTGTAATTTCTTCTGCATTTTTCTATGTTAAAATTGTAATTTCTTCTGCCTTTCTTCATGTTCAAATTGTAATTTCTTCTGCCTTTCTTCATGTTCAAATTGTAATTTCTTCTGCATTTTTCTATGTTAAAATTGTAATTTCTTCTGCCTTTCTTCATGTTCAAATTGTAATTTCTTCTGCATTTTTCTATGTTCAAATTGTAATTTCTTCTGCCTTTCTTCATGTTCAAATTGTAATTTCTTCTGCATTTTTCTATGTTAAAATTGTAATTTCTTCTGCCTTTCTTCATGTTCAAATTGTAATTTCTTCTGCATTTTTCTATGTTCAAATTGTAATTTCTTCTGCCTTTCTTCATGTTAAAATTGTATTTTCTTCTGCCTTTCTTCATGTTCAAATTGTAATTTCTTCTGCATTTTTCTATGTTAAAATTGTAATTTCTTCTGCCTTTCTTCATGTTCAAATTGTAATTTCTTCTGCATTTTTCTATGTTAAAATTGTAATTTCTTCTGCCTTTCTTCATGTTAAAATTGTAATTTCTTCTGCCTTTCTTCATGTTCAAATTGTAATTTCTTCTGCATTTTTCTATGTTCAAATTGTAATTTCTTCAGCCTTTCTTCATGTTCAAATTGTAATTTCTTCTGCCTTTCTTCATGTTAAAATTGTAATTTCTTCTACCTTTCTTCCTGTTCAAATTGTAATTTCTTCTGCATTTTTCTATGTTAAAATTGTAATTTCTTCTGCCTTTCTTCATGTTCAAATTGTAATTTCTTCTGCATTTTTCTATGTTAAAATTGTAATTTCTTCTGCCTTTCTTCATGTTCAAATTGTAATTTCTTCTGCATTTTTCTATGTTCAAATTGTAATTTCTTCTGCCTTTCTTCATGTTAAAATTGTAATTTCTTCTGCCTTTCTTCATGTTCAAATTGTAATTTCTTCTGCATTTTTCTATGTTAAAATTGTAATTTCTTCTGCCTTTCTTCATGTTCAAATTGTAATTTCTTCTGCATTTTTCTATGTTAAAATTGTAATTTCTTCTACCTTTCTTCATGTTCAAATTGTAATTTCTTCTGCATTTTTCTATGTTAAAATTGTAATTTCTTCTGCCTTTCTTCATGTTCAAATTGTAATTTCTTCTGCATTTTTCTATGATAAAATTGTAATTTCTTCTGCCTTTCTTCATGTTCAAATTGTAATTTCTTCTGCATTTTTCTATGTTAAAATTGTAATTTCTTCTGCCTTTCTTCATGTTAAAATTGTAATTTCTTCTGCCTTTCTTCATGTTCAAATTGTAATTTCTTCTGCATTTTTCTATGTTAAAATTGTAATTTCTTCTGCCTTTCTTCATGTTCAAATTGTAATTTCTTCTGCATTTTTCTATGTTAAAATTGTAATTTCTTCTGCCTTTCTTCATGTTCAAATTGTAATTTCTTCTGCCTTTCTTCATGTTCAAATTGTAATTTCTTCTGCATTTTTCTATGTTAAAATTGTAATTTCTTCTGCCTTTCTTCATGTTCAAATTGTAATTTCTTCTGCATTTTTCTATGTTAAAATTGTAATTTCTTCTGCCTTTCTTCATGTTAAAATTGTAATTTCTTCTGCATTTTTCATGTTAAAATTGTAATTTCTTCTGCCTTTCTTCATGTTCAAATTGTAATTTCTTCTGCATTTTTCTATGTTAAAATTGTAATTTCTTCTGCCTTTCTTCATGTTCAAATTGTAATTTCTTCTGCATTTTTCATGTTAAAATTGTAATTTCTTCTGCCTTTCTTCATGTTCAAATTGTAATTTCTTCTGCATTTTTCTATGTTAAAATTGTAATTTCTTCTGCCTTTCTTCATGTTCAAATTGTAATTTCTTCAGCCTTTCTTCATGTTCAAATTGTAATTTCTTCTGCATTTTTCTATGTTAAAATTGTAATTTCTTCTGCCTTTCTTCATGTTCAAATTGTAATTTCTTCTGCCTTTCTTCATGTTCAAATTGTAATTTCTTCTGCATTTCTTCATGTTCAAATTGTAATTTCTTCTGCCTTTCTTCATGTTCAAATTGTAATTTCTTCTGCCTTTCTTCATGTTCAAATTGTAATTTCTTCTGCCTTTCTTCATGTTCAAATTGTAATTTCTTCTGCCTTTCTTCATGTTCAAATTGTAATTTCTTCTGCATTTTTCTATGTTCAAATTGTAATTTCTTCTGCATTTTTCTATGTTAAAATTTTAATTTCTTCTGCCTTTCTTCATGTTCAAATTGTAATTTCTTCTGCATTTTTCTATGTTAAAATTGTAATTTCTTCTGCCTTTCTTCATGTTCAAATTGTAATTTCTTCTGCCTTTCTTCATGTTCAAATTGTAATTTCTTCTGCATTTCTTCATGTTCAAATTGTAATTTCTTCTGCCTTTCTTCATGTTCAAATTGTAATTTCTTCTGCCTTTCTTCATGTTCAAATTGTAATTTCTTCTGCCTTTCTTCATGTTCAAATTGTAATTTCTTCTGCCTTTCTTCATGTTAAAATTGTAATTTCTTCTGCCTTTCTTCATGTTAAAATTGTAATTTCTTCTGCCTTTCTTCATGTTAAAATTGTAATTTCTTCTGCCTTTCTTCATGTTCAAATTGTAATTTCTTCTGCATTTTTCTATGTTAAAATTGTAATTTCTTCTGCCTTTCTTCATGTTCAAATTGTAATTTCTTCTGCCTTTCTTCATGTTCAAATTGTAATTTCTTCTGCATTTTTCTATGTTCAAATTGTAATTTCTTCAGCCTTTCTTCATGTTCAAATTGTAATTTCTTCTGCATTTTTCTATGTTAAAATTGTAATTTCTTCTGCCTTTCTTCATGTTCAAATTGTAATTTCTTCTGCATTTTTCTATGTTAAAATTGTAATTTCTTCTGCCTTTCTTCATGTTCAAATTGTAATTTCTTCTGCCTTTCTTCATGTTCAAATTGTAATTTCTTCTGCATTTTTCTATGTTCAAATTGTAATTTCTTCAGCCTTTCTTCATGTTCAAATTGTAATTTCTTCTGCATTTTTCTATGTTAAAATTGTAATTTCTTCTGCCTTTCTTCCTGTTCAAATTGTAATTTCTTCTGCATTTTTCTATGTTAAAATTGTAATTTCTTCTGCCTTTCTTCATGTTCAAATTGTAATTTCTTCTGCATTTTTCTATGTTAAAATTGTAATTTCTTCTGCCTTTCTTCATGTTCAAATTGTAATTTCTTCTGCCTTTCTTCATGTTCAAATTGTAATTTCTTCTGCATTTTTCTATGTTAAAATTGTAATTTCTTCTGCCTTTCTTCATGTTAAAATTGTAATTTCTTCTGCCTTTCTTCATGTTCAAATTGTAATTTCTTCTGCATTTTTCTATGTTAAAATTGTAATTTCTTCTGCCTTTCTTCATGTTCAAATTGTAATTTCTTCTGCATTTTTCTATGTTAAAATTGTAATTTCTTCTGCCTTTCTTCATGTTCAAATTGTAATTTCTTCTGCCTTTCTTCATGTTCAAATTGTAATTTCTTCTGCATTTTTCTATGTTAAAATTGTAATTTCTTCTGCCTTTCTTCATGTTAAAATTGTAATTTCTTCTGCCTTTCTTCATGTTCAAATTGTAATTTCTTCTGCATTTTTCTATGTTAAAATTGTAATTTCTTCTGCCTTTCTTCATGTTCAAATTGTAATTTCTTCTGCATTTTTCTATGTTAAAATTGTAATTTCTTCTGCCTTTCTTCATGTTCAAATTGTAATTTCTTCTGCATTTTTCTATGATAAAATTGTAATTTCTTCTGCCTTTCTTCATGTTCAAATTGTAATTTCTTCTGCATTTTTCTATGTTAAAATTGTAATTTCTTCTGCCTTTCTTCATGTTAAAATTGTAATTTCTTCTGCCTTTCTTCATGTTCAAATTGTAATTTCTTCTGCATTTTTCTATGTTAAAATTGTAATTTCTTCTGCCTTTCTTCATGTTCAAATTGTAATTTCTTCTGCCTTTCTTCATGTTCAAATTGTAATTTCTTCTGCCTTTCTTCATGTTCAAATTGTAATTTCTTCTGCCTTTCTTCATGTTCAAATTGTAATTTCTTCTGCATTTTTCTATGTTAAAATTGTAATTTCTTCTGCCTTTCTTCATGTTAAAATTGTAATTTCTTCTGCCTTTCTTCATGTTCAAATTGTAATTTCTTCTGCCTTTCTTCATGTTCAAATTGTAATTTCTTCTGCCTTTCTTCATGTTCAAATTGTAATTTCTTCTGCATTTTTCTATGTTAAAATTGTAATTTCTTCTGCCTTTCTTCATGTTAAAATTGTAATTTCTTCTGCCTTTCTTCATGTTCAAATTGTAATTTCTTCTGCCTTTCTTCATGTTCAAATTGTAATTTCTTCTGCCTTTCTTCATGTTCAAATTGTAATTTCTTCTGCATTTTTCTATGTTAAAATTGTAATTTCTTCTGCCTTTCTTCATGTTAAAATTGTAATTTCTTCTGCCTTTCTTCATGTTCAAATTGTAATTTCTTCTGCATTTTTCTATGTTAAAATTGTAATTTCTTCTGCCTTTCTTCATGTTAAAATTGTAATTTCTTCTGCCTTTCTTCATGTTCAAATTGTAATTTCTTCTGCCTTTCTTCATGTTCAAATTGTAATTTCTTCTGCCTTTCTTCATGTTCAAATTGTAATTTCTTCTGCATTTTTCTATGTTAAAATTGTAATTTCTTCTGCCTTTCTTCATGTTAAAATTGTAATTTCTTCTGCCTTTCTTCATGTTCAAATTGTAATTTCTTCTGCATTTTTCTATGTTAAAATTGTAATTTCTTCTGCCTTTCTTCATGTTCAAATTGTAATTTCTTCTGCATTTTTCTATGTTAAAATTGTAATTTCTTCTGCCTTTCTTCATGTTCAAATTGTAATTTCTTCTGCATTTTTCTATGATAAAATTGTAATTTCTTCTGCCTTTCTTCATGTTCAAATTGTAATTTCTTCTGCATTTTTCTATGTTAAAATTGTAATTTCTTCTGCCTTTCTTCATGTTAAAATTGTAATTTCTTCTGCCTTTCTTCATGTTCAAATTGTAATTTCTTCTGCATTTTTCTATGTTAAAATTGTAATTTCTTCTGCCTTTCTTCATGTTCAAATTGTAATTTCTTCTGCATTTTTCTATGTTAAAATTGTAATTTCTTCTGCCTTTCTTCATGTTCAAATTGTAATTTCTTCTGCCTTTCTTCATGTTCAAATTGTAATTTCTTCTGCCTTTCTTCATGTTCAAATTGTAATTTCTTCTGCATTTTTCTATGTTAAAATTGTAATTTCTTCTGCCTTTCTTCATGTTCAAATTGTAATTTCTTCTGCCTTTCTTCATGTTCAAATTGTAATTTCTTCTGCATTTTTCTATGTTAAAATTGTAATTTCTTCTGCCTTTCTTCATGTTCAAATTGTAATTTCTTCTGCATTTTTCTATGTTAAAATTGTAATTTCTTCTGCCTTTCTTCATGTTCAAATTGTAATTTCTTCTGCATTTTTCTATGATAAAATTGTAATTTCTTCTGCCTTTCTTCATGTTCAAATTGTAATTTCTTCTGCATTTTTCTATGTTAAAATTGTAATTTCTTCTGCCTTTCTTCATGTTAAAATTGTAATTTCTTCTGCCTTTCTTCATGTTCAAATTGTAATTTCTTCTGCATTTTTCTATGTTAAAATTGTAATTTCTTCTGCCTTTCTTCATGTTCAAATTGTAATTTCTTCTGCATTTTTCTATGTTAAAATTGTAATTTCTTCTGCCTTTCTTCATGTTCAAATTGTAATTTCTTCTGCCTTTCTTCATGTTCAAATTGTAATTTCTTCTGCCTTTCTTCATGTTCAAATTGTAATTTCTTCTGCATTTTTCTATGTTAAAATTGTAATTTCTTCTGCCTTTCTTCATGTTCAAATTGTAATTTCTTCTGCATTTTTCTATGTTAAAATTGTAATTTCTTCTGCCTTTCTTCATGTTCAAATTGTAATTTCTTCTGCCTTTCTTCATTTTCAAATTGTAATTTCTTCTGCCTTTCTTCATGTTCAAATTGTAATTTCTTCTGCCTTTCTTCATTTTCAAATTGTAATTTCTTCTGCCTTTCTTCATGTTCAAATTGTAATTTCTTCTGCATTTTTCTATGTTCAAATTGTAATTTCTTCAGCCTTTCTTCATGTTCAAATTGTAATTTCTTCTGCATTTTTCTATGTTAAAATTGTAATTTCTTCTGCCTTTCTTCATGTTCAAATTGTAATTTCTTCTGCATTTTTCTATGTTAAAATTGTAATTTCTTCTGCCTTTCTTCATGTTCAAATTGTAATTTCTTCTGCCTTTCTTCATGTTCAAATTGTAATTTCTTCTGCATTTTTCTATGTTCAAATTGTAATTTCTTCAGCCTTTCTTCATGTTCAAATTGTAATTTCTTCTGCATTTTTCTATGTTAAAATTGTAATTTCTTCTGCCTTTCTTCCTGTTCAAATTGTAATTTCTTCTGCATTTTTCTATGTTAAAATTGTAATTTCTTCTGCCTTTCTTCATGTTCAAATTGTAATTTCTTCTGCATTTTTCTATGTTAAAATTGTAATTTCTTCTGCCTTTCTTCATGTTCAAATTGTAATTTCTTCTGCCTTTCTTCATGTTCAAATTGTAATTTCTTCTGCATTTTTCTATGTTAAAATTGTAATTTCTTCTGCCTTTCTTCATGTTCAAATTGTAATTTCTTCTGCATTTTTCTATGTTAAAATTGTAATTTCTTCTGCCTTTCTTCATGTTCAAATTGTAATTTCTTCTGCATTTTTCTATGTTAAAATTGTAATTTCTTCTGCCTTTCTTCATGTTCAAATTGTAATTTCTTCTGCCTTTCTTCATGTTCAAATTGTAATTTCTTCTGCATTTTTCTATGTTCAAATTGTAATTTCTTCAGCCTTTCTTCATGTTCAAATTGTAATTTCTTCTGCATTTTTCTATGTTAAAATTGTAATTTCTTCTGCCTTTCTTCCTGTTCAAATTGTAATTTCTTCTGCATTTTTCTATGTTAAAATTGTAATTTCTTCTGCCTTTCTTCATGTTCAAATTGTAATTTCTTCTGCATTTTTCTATGTTAAAATTGTAATTTCTTCTGCCTTTCTTCATGTTCAAATTGTAATTTCTTCTGCCTTTCTTCATGTTCAAATTGTAATTTCTTCTGCATTTTTCTATGTTAAAATTGTAATTTCTTCTGCCTTTCTTCATGTTAAAATTGTAATTTCTTCTGCCTTTCTTCATGTTCAAATTGTAATTTCTTCTGCATTTTTCTATGTTAAAATTGTAATTTCTTCTGCCTTTCTTCATGTTCAAATTGTAATTTCTTCTGCATTTTTCTATGTTAAAATTGTAATTTCTTCTGCCTTTCTTCATGTTCAAATTGTAATTTCTTCTGCCTTTCTTCATGTTCAAATTGTAATTTCTTCTGCATTTTTCTATGTTAAAATTGTAATTTCTTCTGCCTTTCTTCATGTTAAAATTGTAATTTCTTCTGCCTTTCTTCATGTTCAAATTGTAATTTCTTCTGCATTTTTCTATGTTAAAATTGTAATTTCTTCTGCCTTTCTTCATGTTCAAATTGTAATTTCTTCTGCATTTTTCTATGTTAAAATTGTAATTTCTTCTGCCTTTCTTCATGTTCAAATTGTAATTTCTTCTGCATTTTTCTATGATAAAATTGTAATTTCTTCTGCCTTTCTTCATGTTCAAATTGTAATTTCTTCTGCATTTTTCTATGTTAAAATTGTAATTTCTTCTGCCTTTCTTCATGTTAAAATTGTAATTTCTTCTGCCTTTCTTCATGTTCAAATTGTAATTTCTTCTGCATTTTTCTATGTTAAAATTGTAATTTCTTCTGCCTTTCTTCATGTTCAAATTGTAATTTCTTCTGCATTTTTCTATGTTAAAATTGTAATTTCTTCTGCCTTTCTTCATGTTCAAATTGTAATTTCTTCTGCCTTTCTTCATGTTCAAATTGTAATTTCTTCTGCCTTTCTTCATGTTCAAATTGTAATTTCTTCTGCCTTTCTTCATGTTCAAATTGTAATTTCTTCTGCATTTTTCTATGTTAAAATTGTAATTTCTTCTGCCTTTCTTCATGTTAAAATTGTAATTTCTTCTGCCTTTCTTCATGTTCAAATTGTAATTTCTTCTGCCTTTCTTCATGTTCAAATTGTAATTTCTTCTGCCTTTCTTCATGTTCAAATTGTAATTTCTTCTGCATTTTTCTATGTTAAAATTGTAATTTCTTCTGCCTTTCTTCATGTTAAAATTGTAATTTCTTCTGCCTTTCTTCATGTTCAAATTGTAATTTCTTCTGCATTTTTCTATGTTAAAATTGTAATTTCTTCTGCCTTTCTTCATGTTAAAATTGTAATTTCTTCTGCCTTTCTTCATGTTCAAATTGTAATTTCTTCTGCCTTTCTTCATGTTCAAATTGTAATTTCTTCTGCCTTTCTTCATGTTCAAATTGTAATTTCTTCTGCATTTTTCTATGTTAAAATTGTAATTTCTTCTGCCTTTCTTCATGTTAAAATTGTAATTTCTTCTGCCTTTCTTCATGTTCAAATTGTAATTTCTTCTGCATTTTTCTATGTTAAAATTGTAATTTCTTCTGCCTTTCTTCATGTTCAAATTGTAATTTCTTCTGCATTTTTCTATGTTAAAATTGTAATTTCTTCTGCCTTTCTTCATGTTCAAATTGTAATTTCTTCTGCATTTTTCTATGATAAAATTGTAATTTCTTCTGCCTTTCTTCATGTTCAAATTGTAATTTCTTCTGCATTTTTCTATGTTAAAATTGTAATTTCTTCTGCCTTTCTTCATGTTAAAATTGTAATTTCTTCTGCATTTTTCTATGTTAAAATTGTAATTTCTTCTGCCTTTCTTCATGTTAAAATTGTAATTTCTTCTGCATTTTTCTATGATAAAATTGTAATTTCTTCTGCCTTTCTTCATGTTCAAATTGTAATTTCTTCTGCATTTTTCTATGATAAAATTGTAATTTCTTCTGCCTTTCTTCATGTTCAAATTGTAATTTCTTCTGCATTTTTCTATGTTAAAATTGTAATTTCTTCTGCCTTTCTTCATGTTAAAATTGTAATTTCTTCTGCCTTTCTTCATGTTCAAATTGTAATTTCTTCTGCATTTTTCTATGTTAAAATTGTAATTTCTTCTGCCTTTCTTCATGTTCAAATTGTAATTTCTTCTGCATTTTTCTATGTTAAAATTGTAATTTCTTCTGCCTTTCTTCATGTTAAAATTGTAATTTCTTCTGCATTTTTCTATGATAAAATTGTAATTTCTTCTGCCTTTCTTCATGTTCAAATTGTAATTTCTTCTGCATTTTTCTATGTTAAAATTGTAATTTCTTCTGCCTTTCTTCATGTTAAAATTGTAATTTCTTCTGCCTTTCTTCATGTTCAAATTGTAATTTCTTCTGCATTTTTCTATGTTAAAATTGTAATTTCTTCTGCCTTTCTTCATGTTCAAATTGTAATTTCTTCTGCATTTTTCTATGTTAAAATTGTAATTTCTTCTGCCTTTCTTCATGTTCAAATTGTAATTTCTTCTGCATTTTTCTATGTTAAAATTGTAATTTCTTCTGCCTTTCTTCATGTTCAAATTGTAATTTCTTCTGCATTTTTCTATGATAAAATTGTAATTTCTTCTGCCTTTCTTCATGTTCAAATTGTAATTTCTTCTGCATTTTTCTATGTTAAAATTGTAATTTCTTCTGCCTTTCTTCATGTTAAAATTGTAATTTCTTCTGCCTTTCTTCATGTTCAAATTGTAATTTCTTCTGCATTTTTCTATGTTAAAATTGTAATTTCTTCTGCCTTTCTTCATGTTCAAATTGTAATTTCTTCTGCATTTTTCTATGTTAAAATTGTAATTTCTTCTGCCTTTCTTCATGTTCAAATTGTAATTTCTTCTGCCTTTCTTCATGTTCAAATTGTAATTTCTTCTGCCTTTCTTCATGTTCAAATTGTAATTTCTTCTGCCTTTCTTCATGTTCAAATTGTAATTTCTTCTGCATTTTTCTATGTTAAAATTGTAATTTCTTCTGCCTTTCTTCATGTTAAAATTGTAATTTCTTCTGCCTTTCTTCATGTTCAAATTGTAATTTCTTCTGCCTTTCTTCATGTTCAAATTGTAATTTCTTCTGCCTTTCTTCATGTTCAAATTGTAATTTCTTCTGCATTTTTCTATGTTAAAATTGTAATTTCTTCTGCCTTTCTTCATGTTAAAATTGTAATTTCTTCTGCCTTTCTTCATGTTCAAATTGTAATTTCTTCTGCATTTTTCTATGTTAAAATTGTAATTTCTTCTGCCTTTCTTCATGTTAAAATTGTAATTTCTTCTGCCTTTCTTCATGTTCAAATTGTAATTTCTTCTGCCTTTCTTCATGTTCAAATTGTAATTTCTTCTGCCTTTCTTCATGTTCAAATTGTAATTTCTTCTGCATTTTTCTATGTTAAAATTGTAATTTCTTCTGCCTTTCTTCATGTTAAAATTGTAATTTCTTCTGCCTTTCTTCATGTTCAAATTGTAATTTCTTCTGCATTTTTCTATGTTAAAATTGTAATTTCTTCTGCCTTTCTTCATGTTCAAATTGTAATTTCTTCTGCATTTTTCTATGTTAAAATTGTAATTTCTTCTGCCTTTCTTCATGTTCAAATTGTAATTTCTTCTGCATTTTTCTATGATAAAATTGTAATTTCTTCTGCCTTTCTTCATGTTCAAATTGTAATTTCTTCTGCATTTTTCTATGTTAAAATTGTAATTTCTTCTGCCTTTCTTCATGTTAAAATTGTAATTTCTTCTGCATTTTTCTATGTTAAAATTGTAATTTCTTCTGCCTTTCTTCATGTTAAAATTGTAATTTCTTCTGCATTTTTCTATGATAAAATTGTAATTTCTTCTGCCTTTCTTCATGTTCAAATTGTAATTTCTTCTGCATTTTTCTATGATAAAATTGTAATTTCTTCTGCCTTTCTTCATGTTCAAATTGTAATTTCTTCTGCATTTTTCTATGTTAAAATTGTAATTTCTTCTGCCTTTCTTCATGTTAAAATTGTAATTTCTTCTGCCTTTCTTCATGTTCAAATTGTAATTTCTTCTGCATTTTTCTATGTTAAAATTGTAATTTCTTCTGCCTTTCTTCATGTTCAAATTGTAATTTCTTCTGCATTTTTCTATGTTAAAATTGTAATTTCTTCTGCCTTTCTTCATGTTAAAATTGTAATTTCTTCTGCATTTTTCTATGATAAAATTGTAATTTCTTCTGCCTTTCTTCATGTTCAAATTGTAATTTCTTCTGCATTTTTCTATGTTAAAATTGTAATTTCTTCTGCCTTTCTTCATGTTAAAATTGTAATTTCTTCTGCCTTTCTTCATGTTCAAATTGTAATTTCTTCTGCATTTTTCTATGTTAAAATTGTAATTTCTTCTGCCTTTCTTCATGTTCAAATTGTAATTTCTTCTGCATTTTTCTATGTTAAAATTGTAATTTCTTCTGCCTTTCTTCATGTTCAAATTGTAATTTCTTCTGCCTTTCTTCATGTTCAAATTGTAATTTCTTCTGCCTTTCTTCATGTTCAAATTGTAATTTCTTCTGCCTTTCTTCATGTTCAAATTGTAATTTCTTCTGCATTTTTCTATGTTAAAATTGTAATTTCTTCTGCCTTTCTTCATGTTAAAATTGTAATTTCTTCTGCCTTTCTTCATGTTCAAATTGTAATTTCTTCTGCCTTTCTTCATGTTCAAATTGTAATTTCTTCTGCCTTTCTTCATGTTCAAATTGTAATTTCTTCTGCATTTTTCTATGTTAAAATTGTAATTTCTTCTGCCTTTCTTCATGTTAAAATTGTAATTTCTTCTGCCTTTCTTCATGTTCAAATTGTAATTTCTTCTGCATTTTTCTATGTTAAAATTGTAATTTCTTCTGCCTTTCTTCATGTTAAAATTGTAATTTCTTCTGCCTTTCTTCATGTTCAAATTGTAATTTCTTCTGCCTTTCTTCATGTTCAAATTGTAATTTCTTCTGCCTTTCTTCATGTTCAAATTGTAATTTCTTCTGCATTTTTCTATGTTAAAATTGTAATTTCTTCTGCCTTTCTTCATGTTAAAATTGTAATTTCTTCTGCCTTTCTTCATGTTCAAATTGTAATTTCTTCTGCATTTTTCTATGTTAAAATTGTAATTTCTTCTGCCTTTCTTCATGTTCAAATTGTAATTTCTTCTGCATTTTTCTATGTTAAAATTGTAATTTCTTCTGCCTTTCTTCATGTTCAAATTGTAATTTCTTCTGCATTTTTCTATGATAAAATTGTAATTTCTTCTGCCTTTCTTCATGTTCAAATTGTAATTTCTTCTGCATTTTTCTATGTTAAAATTGTAATTTCTTCTGCCTTTCTTCATGTTAAAATTGTAATTTCTTCTGCCTTTCTTCATGTTCAAATTGTAATTTCTTCTGCATTTTTCTATGTTAAAATTGTAATTTCTTCTGCCTTTCTTCATGTTCAAATTGTAATTTCTTCTGCATTTTTCTATGTTAAAATTGTAATTTCTTCTGCCTTTCTTCATGTTCAAATTGTAATTTCTTCTGCCTTTCTTCATGTTCAAATTGTAATTTCTTCTGCCTTTCTTCATGTTCAAATTGTAATTTCTTCTGCATTTTTCTATGTTAAAATTGTAATTTCTTCTGCCTTTCTTCATGTTCAAATTGTAATTTCTTCTGCCTTTCTTCATGTTCAAATTGTAATTTCTTCTGCATTTTTCTATGTTAAAATTGTAATTTCTTCTGCCTTTCTTCATGTTCAAATTGTAATTTCTTCTGCATTTTTCTATGTTAAAATTGTAATTTCTTCTGCCTTTCTTCATGTTCAAATTGTAATTTCTTCTGCATTTTTCTATGATAAAATTGTAATTTCTTCTGCCTTTCTTCATGTTCAAATTGTAATTTCTTCTGCATTTTTCTATGTTAAAATTGTAATTTCTTCTGCCTTTCTTCATGTTAAAATTGTAATTTCTTCTGCCTTTCTTCATGTTCAAATTGTAATTTCTTCTGCATTTTTCTATGTTAAAATTGTAATTTCTTCTGCCTTTCTTCATGTTCAAATTGTAATTTCTTCTGCATTTTTCTATGTTAAAATTGTAATTTCTTCTGCCTTTCTTCATGTTCAAATTGTAATTTCTTCTGCCTTTCTTCATGTTCAAATTGTAATTTCTTCTGCCTTTCTTCATGTTCAAATTGTAATTTCTTCTGCATTTTTCTATGTTAAAATTGTAATTTCTTCTGCCTTTCTTCATGTTCAAATTGTAATTTCTTCTGCATTTTTCTATGTTAAAATTGTAATTTCTTCTGCCTTTCTTCATGTTCAAATTGTAATTTCTTCTGCCTTTCTTCATTTTCAAATTGTAATTTCTTCTGCCTTTCTTCATGTTCAAATTGTAATTTCTTCTGCCTTTCTTCATTTTCAAATTGTAATTTCTTCTGCCTTTCTTCATGTTCAAATTGTAATTTCTTCTGCATTTTTCTATGTTCAAATTGTAATTTCTTCAGCCTTTCTTCATGTTCAAATTGTAATTTCTTCTGCATTTTTCTATGTTAAAATTGTAATTTCTTCTGCCTTTCTTCATGTTCAAATTGTAATTTCTTCTGCATTTTTCTATGTTAAAATTGTAATTTCTTCTGCCTTTCTTCATGTTCAAATTGTAATTTCTTCTGCCTTTCTTCATGTTCAAATTGTAATTTCTTCTGCATTTTTCTATGTTCAAATTGTAATTTCTTCAGCCTTTCTTCATGTTCAAATTGTAATTTCTTCTGCATTTTTCTATGTTAAAATTGTAATTTCTTCTGCCTTTCTTCCTGTTCAAATTGTAATTTCTTCTGCATTTTTCTATGTTAAAATTGTAATTTCTTCTGCCTTTCTTCATGTTCAAATTGTAATTTCTTCTGCATTTTTCTATGTTAAAATTGTAATTTCTTCTGCCTTTCTTCATGTTCAAATTGTAATTTCTTCTGCCTTTCTTCATGTTCAAATTGTAATTTCTTCTGCATTTTTCTATGTTAAAATTGTAATTTCTTCTGCCTTTCTTCATGTTAAAATTGTAATTTCTTCTGCCTTTCTTCATGTTCAAATTGTAATTTCTTCTGCATTTTTCTATGTTAAAATTGTAATTTCTTCTGCCTTTCTTCATGTTAAAATTGTAATTTCTTCTGCCTTTCTTCATGTTAAAATTGTAATTTCTTCTGCCTTTCTTCTTGTTAAAATTGTAATTTCTTCTGCCTTTCTTCATGTTCAAATTGTAATTTCTTCTGCATTTTTCTATGTTAAAATTGTAATTTCTTCTGCCTTTCTTCATGTTCAAATTGTAATTTCTTCTGCCTTTCTTCATGTTCAAATTGTAATTTCTTCTGCATTTTTCTATGTTAAAATTGTAATTTCTTCTGCCTTTCTTCATGTTAAAATTGTAATTTCTTCTGCCTTTCTTCATGTTAAAATTGTAATTTCTTCTGCCTTTCTTCTTGTTAAAATTGTAATTTCTTCTGCCTTTCTTCATGTTCAAATTGTAATTTCTTCTGCATTTTTCTATGTTAAAATTGTAATTTCTTCTGCCTTTCTTCATGTTAAAATTGTAATTTCTTCTGCCTTTCTTCATGTTAAAATTGTAATTTCTTCTGCCTTTCTTCTTGTTAAAATTGTAATTTCTTCTGCCTTTCTTCATGTTCAAATTGTAATTTCTTCTGCATTTTTCTATGTTAAAATTGTAATTTCTTCTGCCTTTCTTCATGTTCAAATTGTAATTTCTTCTGCATTTTTCTATGTTAAAATTGTAATTTCTTCTGCCTTTCTTCATGTTCAAATTGTAATTTCTTCTGCATTTTTCTATGATAAAATTGTAATTTCTTCTGCCTTTCTTCATGTTCAAATTGTAATTTCTTCTGCATTTTTCTATGTTAAAATTGTAATTTCTTCTGCCTTTCTTCATGTTAAAATTGTAATTTCTTCTGCCTTTCTTCATGTTCAAATTGTAATTTCTTCTGCATTTTTCTATGTTAAAATTGTAATTTCTTCTGCCTTTCTTCATGTTCAAATTGTAATTTCTTCTGCATTTTTCTATGTTAAAATTGTAATTTCTTCTGCCTTTCTTCATGTTCAAATTGTAATTTCTTCTGCCTTTCTTCATGTTCAAATTGTAATTTCTTCTGCATTTTTCTATGTTAAAATTGTAATTTCTTCTGCCTTTCTTCATGTTCAAATTGTAATTTCTTCTGCATTTTTCTATGTTAAAATTGTAATTTCTTCTGCCTTTCTTCATGTTAAAATTGTAATTTCTTCTGCCTTTCTTCATGTTCAAATTGTAATTTCTTCTGCATTTTTCTATGATAAAATTGTAATTTCTTCTGCCTTTCTTCATGTTCAAATTGTAATTTCTTCTGCATTTTTCTATGTTAAAATTGTAATTTCTTCTGCCTTTCTTCATGTTCAAATTGTAATTTCTTCTGCCTTTCTTCATGTTCAAATTGTAATTTCTTCTGCATTTTTCTATGTTAAAATTGTAATTTCTTCTGCCTTTCTTCATGTTCAAATTGTAATTTCTTCTGCCTTTCTTCATGTTCAAATTGTAATTTCTTCTGCCTTTCTTCATGTTCAAATTGTAATTTCTTCTGCATTTTTCTATGTTAAAATTGTAATTTCTTCTGCCTTTCTTCATGTTAAAATTGTAATTTCTTCTGCCTTTCTTCATGTTCAAATTGTAATTTCTTCTGCATTTTTCTATGTTAAAATTGTAATTTCTTCTGCCTTTCTTCATGTTCAAATTGTAATTTCTTCTGCCTTTCTTCATGTTCAAATTGTAATTTCTTCTGCATTTTTCTATGTTAAAATTGTAATTTCTTCTGCCTTTCTTCATGTTCAAATTGTAATTTCTTCTGCCTTTCTTCATGTTCAAATTGTAATTTCTTCTGCATTTTTCTATGTTAAAATTGTAATTTCTTCTGCCTTTCTTCATGTTCAAATTGTAATTTCTTCTGCCTTTCTTCATTTTCAAATTGTAATTTCTTCTGCCTTTCTTCATGTTCAAATTGTAATTTCTTCTGCCTTTCTTCATTTTCAAATTGTAATTTCTTCTGCCTTTCTTCATGTTCAAATTGTAATTTCTTCTGCATTTTTCTATGTTCAAATTGTAATTTCTTCAGCCTTTCTTCATGTTCAAATTGTAATTTCTTCTGCATTTTTCTATGTTAAAATTGTAATTTCTTCTGCCTTTCTTCATGTTCAAATTGTAATTTCTTCTGCATTTTTCTATGTTAAAATTGTAATTTCTTCTGCCTTTCTTCATGTTCAAATTGTAATTTCTTCTGCCTTTCTTCATGTTCAAATTGTAATTTCTTCTGCCTTTCTTCATGTTCAAATTGTAATTTCTTCTGCATTTTTCTATGTTAAAATTGTAATTTCTTCTGCCTTTCTTCATGTTAAAATTGTAATTTCTTCTGCCTTTCTTCATGTTCAAATTGTAATTTCTTCTGCATTTTTCTATGTTAAAATTGTAATTTCTTCTGCCTTTCTTCATGTTCAAATTGTAATTTCTTCTGCCTTTCTTCATGTTCAAATTGTAATTTCTTCTGCATTTTTCTATGTTAAAATTGTAATTTCTTCTGCCTTTCTTCATGTTCAAATTGTAATTTCTTCTGCCTTTCTTCATGTTCAAATTGTAATTTCTTCTGCATTTTTCTATGTTAAAATTGTAATTTCTTCTGCCTTTCTTCATGTTCAAATTGTAATTTCTTCTGCCTTTCTTCATTTTCAAATTGTAATTTCTTCTGCCTTTCTTCATGTTCAAATTGTAATTTCTTCTGCCTTTCTTCATTTTCAAATTGTAATTTCTTCTGCCTTTCTTCATGTTAAAATTGTAATTTCTTCTGCCTTTCTTCATTTTCAAATTGTAATTTCTTCTGCCTTTCTTCATTTTCAAATTGTAATTTCTTCTGCCTTTCTTCATTTTCAAATTGTAATTTCTTCTGCCTTTCTTCATGTTCAAATTGTAATTTCTTCTGCATTTTTCTATGTTCAAATTGTAATTTCTTCAGCCTTTCTTCATGTTCAAATTGTAATTTCTTCTGCATTTTTCTATGTTAAAATTGTAATTTCTTCTGCCTTTCTTCATGTTCAAATTGTAATTTCTTCTGCATTTTTCTATGTTAAAATTGTAATTTCTTCTGCCTTTCTTCATGTTCAAATTGTAATTTCTTCTGCCTTTCTTCATGTTCAAATTGTAATTTCTTCTGCATTTTTCTATGTTCAAATTGTAATTTCTTCAGCCTTTCTTCATGTTCAAATTGTAATTTCTTCTGCATTTTTCTATGTTAAAATTGTAATTTCTTCTGCCTTTCTTCCTGTTCAAATTGTAATTTCTTCTGCATTTTTCTATGTTAAAATTGTAATTTCTTCTGCCTTTCTTCATGTTCAAATTGTAATTTCTTCTGCATTTTTCTATGTTAAAATTGTAATTTCTTCTGCCTTTCTTCATGTTCAAATTGTAATTTCTTCTGCCTTTCTTCATGTTCAAATTGTAATTTCTTCTGCATTTTTCTATGTTAAAATTGTAATTTCTTCTGCCTTTCTTCATGTTAAAATTGTAATTTCTTCTGCCTTTCTTCATGTTCAAATTGTAATTTCTTCTGCATTTTTCTATGTTAAAATTGTAATTTCTTCTGCCTTTCTTCATGTTCAAATTGTAATTTCTTCTGCATTTTTCTATGTTAAAATTGTAATTTCTTCTGCCTTTCTTCATGTTCAAATTGTAATTTCTTCTGCCTTTCTTCATGTTCAAATTGTAATTTCTTCTGCATTTTTCTATGTTAAAATTGTAATTTCTTCTGCCTTTCTTCATGTTAAAATTGTAATTTCTTCTGCATTTTTCTATGTTAAAATTGTAATTTCTTCTGCCTTTCTTCATGTTCAAATTGTAATTTCTTCTGCCTTTCTTCATGTTCAAATTGTAATTTCTTCTGCATTTTTCTATGTTAAAATTGTAATTTCTTCTGCCTTTCTTCATGTTAAAATTGTAATTTCTTCTGCCTTTCTTCATGTTCAAATTGTAATTTCTTCTGCATTTTTCTATGTTAAAATTGTAATTTCTTCTGCCTTTCTTCATGTTCAAATTGTAATTTCTTCTGCATTTTTCTATGTTAAAATTGTAATTTCTTCTGCCTTTCTTCATGTTCAAATTGTAATTTCTTCTGCCTTTCTTCCTGTTCAAATTGTAATTTCTTCTGCATTTTTCTATGTTAAAATTGTAATTTCTTCTGCCTTTCTTCATGTTCAAATTGTAATTTCTTCTGCATTTTTCTATGTTAAAATTGTAATTTCTTCTGCCTTTCTTCATGTTCAAATTGTAATTTCTTCTGCCTTTCTTCATGTTCAAATTGTAATTTCTTCTGCATTTTTCTATGTTAAAATTGTAATTTCTTCTGCCTTTCTTCATGTTAAAATTGTAATTTCTTCTGCCTTTCTTCATGTTCAAATTGTAATTTCTTCTGCATTTTTCTATGTTAAAATTGTAATTTCTTCTGCCTTTCTTCATGTTCAAATTGTAATTTCTTCTGCATTTTTCTATGTTAAAATTGTAATTTCTTCTGCCTTTCTTCATGTTCAAATTGTAATTTCTTCTGCATTTTTCTATGATAAAATTGTAATTTCTTCTGCCTTTCTTCATGTTCAAATTGTAATTTCTTCTGCATTTTTCTATGTTAAAATTGTAATTTCTTCTGCCTTTCTTCATGTTAAAATTGTAATTTCTTCTGCCTTTCTTCATGTTCAAATTGTAATTTCTTCTGCATTTTTCTATGTTAAAATTGTAATTTCTTCTGCCTTTCTTCATGTTCAAATTGTAATTTCTTCTGCATTTTTCTATGTTAAAATTGTAATTTCTTCTGCCTTTCTTCATGTTCAAATTGTAATTTCTTCTGCCTTTCTTCATGTTCAAATTGTAATTTCTTCTGCCTTTCTTCATGTTCAAATTGTAATTTCTTCTGCATTTTTCTATGTTAAAATTGTAATTTCTTCTGCCTTTCTTCATGTTCAAATTGTAATTTCTTCTGCATTTCTTCATGTTCAAATTGTAATTTCTTCTGCATTTTTCTATGTTAAAATTGTAATTTCTTCTGCCTTTCTTCATGTTCAAATTGTAATTTCTTCTGCATTTTTCTATGTTAAAATTGTAATTTCTTCTGCCTTTCTTCATGTTCAAATTGTAATTTCTTCTGCCTTTCTTCATGTTCAAATTGTAATTTCTTCTGCCTTTCTTCATGTTCAAATTGTAATTTCTTCTGCATTTTTCTATGTTAAAATTGTAATTTCTTCTGCCTTTCTTCATGTTCAAATTGTAATTTCTTCTGCATTTTTCTATGTTCAAATTGTAATTTCATCTGCCTTTCTTCATGTTCAAATTGTAATTTCTTCTGCCTTTCTTCATGTTCAAATTGTAATTTCTTCTGCATTTTTCTATGTTAAAATTGTAATTTCTTCTGCCTTTCTTCATGTTCAAATTGTAATTTCTTCTGCCTTTCTTCATGTTCAAATTGTAATTTCTTCTGCCTTTCTTCATGTTAAAATTGTAATTTCTTCTGCATTTTTCTATGTTAAAATTGTAATTTCTTCTGCCTTTCTTCATGTTCAAATTGTAATTTCTTCTGCCTTTCTTCATGTTCAAATTGTAATTTCTTCTGCCTTTCTTCATGTTCAAATTGTAATTTCTTCTGCCTTTCTTCATGTTCAAATTGTAATTTCTTCTGCATTTTTCTATGTTCAAATTGTAATTTCTTCTGCCTTTCTTCATGTTCAAATTGTAATTTCTTCTGCATTTTTCTATGTTAAAATTGTAATTTCTTCTGCCTTTCTTCATGTTCAAATTGTAATTTCTTCTGCCTTTCTTCATGTTCAAATTGTAATTTCTTCTGCATTTTTCTATGTTAAAATTGTAATTTCTTCTGCCTTTCTTCATGTTAAAATTGTAATTTCTTCTGCATTTTTCTATGTTAAAATTGTAATTTCTTCTGCCTTTCTTCATGTTAAAATTGTAATTTCTTCTGCCTTTCTTCATGTTCAAATTGTAATTTCTTCTGCATTTTTCTATGTTAAAATTGTAATTTCTTCTGCCTTTCTTCATGTTCAAATTGTAATTTCTTCTGCCTTTCTTCATGTTAAAATTGTAATTTCTTCTGCATTTTTCTATGTTAAAATTGTAATTTCTTCTGCCTTTCTTCATGTTAAAATTGTAATTTCTTCTGCATTTTTCTATGTTAAAATTGTAATTTCTTCTGCCTTTCTTCATGTTCAAATTGTAATTTCTTCTGCCTTTCTTCATGTTCAAATTGTAATTTCTTCTGCCTTTCTTCATGTTCAAATTGTAATTTCTTCTGCCTTTCTTCATGTTCAAATTGTAATTTCTTCTGCATTTTTCTATGTTCAAATTGTAATTTCTTCTGCCTTTCTTCATGTTCAAATTGTAATTTCTTCTGCCTTTCTTCATGTTCAAATTGTAATTTCTTCTGCCTTTCTTCATGTTCAAATTGTAATTTCTTCTGCCTTTCTTCATGTTAAAATTGTAATTTCTTCTGCATTTTTCTATGTTAAAATTGTAATTTCTTCTGCCTTTCTTCATGTTAAAATTGTAATTTCTTCTGCATTTTTCTATGTTAAAATTGTAATTTCTTCTGCCTTTCTTCATGTTCAAATTGTAATTTCTTCTGCCTTTCTTCATGTTCAAATTGTAATTTCTTCTGCCTTTCTTCATGTTCAAATTGTAATTTCTTCTGCCTTTCTTCATGTTCAAATTGTAATTTCTTCTGCCTTTCTTCATGTTCAAATTGTAATTTCTTCTGCCTTTCTTCATGTTCAAATTGTAATTTCTTCTGCATTTTTCTATGTTAAAATTGTAATTTCTTCTGCCTTTCTTCATGTTCAAATTGTAATTTCTTCTGCCTTTCTTCATGTTCAAATTGTAATTTCTTCTGCATTTTTCTATGTTCAAATTGTAATTTCTTCTGCCTTTCTTCATGTTCAAATTGTAATTTCTTCTGCCTTTCTTCATGTTAAAATTGTAATTTCTTCTGCCTTTCTTCATGTTAAAATTGTAATTTCTTCTGCCTTTCTTCATGTTCAAATTGTAATTTCTTCTGCATTTTTGTATGTTCAAATTGTAATTTCTTCTGCCTTTCTTCATGTTCAAATTGTAATTTCTTCTGCCTTTCTTCATGTTCAAATTGTAATTTCTTCTGCCTTTCTTCATGTTAAAATTGTAATTTCTTCTGCCTTTCTTCATGTTCAAATTGTAATTTCTTCTGCCTTTCTTCATGTTCAAATTGTAATTTCTTCTGCCTTTCTTCATGTTCAAATTGTAATTTCTTCTGCCTTTCTTCATGTTCAAATTGTAATTTCTTCTGCCTTTCTTCATGTTCAAATTGTAATTTCTTCTGCCTTTCTTCATGTTCAAATTGTAATTTCTTCTGCCTTTCTTCATGTTAAAATTGTAATTTCTTCTGCATTTTTCTATGTTAAAATTGTAATTTCTTCTGCCTTTCTTCATGTTAAAATTGTAATTTCTTCTGCATTTTTCTATGTTAAAATTGTAATTTCTTCTGCCTTTCTTCATGTTCAAATTGTAATTTCTTCTGCCTTTCTTCATGTTAAAATTGTAATTTCTTCTGCCTTTCTTCATGTTCAAATTGTAATTTCTTCTGCCTTTCTTCATGTTCAAATTGTAATTTCTTCTGCATTTTTCTATGTTCAAATTGTAATTTCTTCTGCCTTTCTTCATGTTCAAATTGTAATTTCTTCTGCCTTTCTTCATGTTCAAATTGTAATTTCTTCTGCATTTTTCTATGTTCAAATTGTAATTTCTTCTGCCTTTCTTCATGTTCAAATTGTAATTTCTTCTGCCTTTCTTCATGTTAAAATTGTAATTTCTTCTGCCTTTCTTCATGTTAAAATTGTAATTTCTTCTGCCTTTCTTCATGTTCAAATTGTAATTTCTTCTGCATTTTTCTATGTTAAAATTGTAATTTCTTCTGCCTTTCTTCATGTTCAAATTGTAATTTCTTCTGCCTTTCTTCATGTTCAAATTGTAATTTCTTCTGCCTTTCTTCATGTTAAAATTGTAATTTCTTCTGCCTTTCTTCATGTTCAAATTGTAATTTCTTCTGCCTTTCTTCATGTTCAAATTGTAATTTCTTCTGCATTTTTGTATGTTCAAATTGTAATTTCTTCTGCCTTTCTTCATGTTCAAATTGTAATTTCTTCTGCCTTTCTTCATGTTCAAATTGTGATTTCTTCTGCATTTTTCTATGTTAAAATTGTAATTTCTTCTGCCGTTCATTATGTTCAAATTGTAATTTCTTCTGCCTTTCTTCATGTTCAAATTGTAATTTCTTCTGCCTTTCTTCATGTTCAAATTGTAATTTCTTCTGCCTTTCTTCATGTTCAAATTGTAATTTCTTCTGCCTTTCTTCATGTTCAAATTGTAATTTCTTCTGCCTTTCTTCATGTTCAAATTGTAATTTCTTCTGCATTTTTCTATGTTAAAATTGTAATTTCTTCTGCCTTTCTTCATGTTCAAATTGTAATTTCTTCTGCATTTTTCTATGTTAAAATTGTAATTTCTTCTGCCTTTCTTCATGTTCAAATTGTAATTTCTTCTGCCTTTCTTCATGTTCAAATTGTAATTTCTTCTGCCTTTCTTCATGTTCAAATTGTAATTTCTTCTGCATTTTTGTATGTTCAAATTGTAATTTCTTCTGCCTTTCTTCATGTTCAAATTGTAATTTCTTCTGCCTTTCTTCATGTTCAAATTGTGATTTCTTCTGCATTTTTCTATGTTAAAATTGTAATTTCTTCTGCATTTTTCTATGTTAAAATTGTAATTTCTTCTGCCTTTCTTCATGTTAAAATTGTAATTTCTTCTGCATTTTTCTATGTTAAAATTGTAATTTCTTCTGCCTTTCTTCATGTTCAAATTGTAATTTCTTCTGCATTTTTCTATGTTAAAATTGTAATTTCTTCTGCCTTTCTTCATGTTCAAATTGTAATTTCTTCTGCATTTTTCTATGTTAAAATTGTAATTTCTTCTGCCTTTCTTCATGTTCAAATTGTAATTTCTTCTGCATTTTTCTATGTTAAAATTGTAATTTCTTCTGCCTTTCTTCATTTTCAAATTGTAATTTCTTCTGCCTTTCTTCATGTTCAAATTGTAATTACTTCTGCATTTTTCTATGTTAAAATTGTAATTTCTTCTGCCTTTCTTCATGTTAAAATTGTAATTTCTTCTGCCTTTCTTCATGTTCAAATTGTAATTTCTTCTGCATTTTTCTATGTTAAAATTGTAATTTCTTCTGCCTTTCTTCATGTTCAAATTGTAATTTCTTCTGCATTTTTCTATGTTAAAATTGTAATTTCTTCTGCCTTTCTTCATGTTCAAATTGTAATTTCATCTGCCTTTCTTCATGTTCAAATTGTAATTTCTTCTGCCTTTCTTCATGTTCAAATTGTAATTTCTTCTGCATTTTTCTATGTTAAAATTGTAATTTCTTCTGCCTTTCTTCATGTTCAAATTGTAATTTCTTCTGCCTTTCTTCATGTTCAAATTGTAATTTCTTCTGCCTTTCTTCATGTTCAAATTGTAATTTCTTCTGCCTTTCTTCATGTTCAAATTGTAATTTCTTCTGCCTTTCTTCATGTTCAAATTGTAATTTCTTCTGCCTTTCTTCATGTTCAAATTGTAATTTCTTCTGCCTTTCTTCATGTTCAAATTGTAATTTCTTCTGCCTTTCTTCATGTTCAAATTGTAATTTCTTCTGCCTTTCTTCATGTTCAAATTGTAATTTCTTCTGCCTTTCTTCATGTTCAAATTGTAATTTCTTCTGCCTTTCTTCATGTTCAAATTGTAATTTCTTCTGCCTTTCTTCATGTTCAAATTGTAATTTCTTCTGCCTTTCTTCATGTTCAAATTGTAATTTCTTCTGCATTTTTCTATGTTAAAATTGTAATTTCTTCTGCCTTTCTTCATGTTCAAATTATAATTTCATCTGCCTTTCTTCATGTTCAAATTGTAATTTCTTCTGCATTTTTCTATGTTGAAATTGTAATTTCTTCTGCCTTTCTTCATGTTCAAATTGTAATTTCTTCTGCCTTTCTTCATGTTCAAATTGTAATTTCTTCTGCATTTTTCTATGTTAAAATTGTAATTTCTTCTGCCTTTCTTCATGTTCAAATTGTAATTTCTTCTGCATTTTTCTATGTTTAAATTGTAATTTCTTCTGCCTTTCTTCATGTTCAAATTGTAATTTCTTCTGCCTTTCTTCATGTTAAAATTGTAATTTCTTCTGCATTTTTCTATGTTAAAATTGTAATTTCTTCTGCCTTTCTTCATGTTCAAATTGTAATTTCTTCTGCCTTTCTTCATGTTCAAATTGTAATTTCTTCTGCATTTTTCTATGTTAAAATTGTAATTTCTTCTGCCTTTCTTCATGTTCAAATTGTAATTTCTTCTGCCTTTCTTCATGTTCAAATTGTAATTTCTTCTGCATTTTTCTATGTTAAAATTGTAATTTCTTCTGCCTTTCTTCATGTTAAAATTGTAATTTCTTCTGCATTTTTCTATGTTAAAATTGTAATTTCTTCTGCCTTTCTTCATGTTAAAATTGTAATTTCTTCTGCCTTTCTTCATGTTCAAATTGTAATTTCTTCTGCATTTTTCTATGTTAAAATTGTAATTTCTTCTGCCTTTCTTCATGTTAAAATTGTAATTTCTTCTGCATTTTTCTATGTTAAAATTGTAATTTCTTCTGCCTTTCTTCATGTTCAAATTGTAATTTCTTCTGCCTTTCTTCATGTTCAAATTGTAATTTCTTCTGCCTTTCTTCATGTTCAAATTGTAATTTCTTCTGCCTTTCTTCATGTTCAAATTGTAATTTCTTCTGCATTTTTCTATGTTCAAATTGTAATTTCTTCTGCCTTTCTTCATGTTCAAATTGTAATTTCTTCTGCCTTTCTTCATGTTCAAATTGTAATTTCTTCTGCATTTTTCTATGTTCAAATTGTAATTTCTTCTGCCTTTCTTCATGTTCAAATTGTAATTTCTTCTGCCTTTCTTCATGTTAAAATTGTAATTTCTTCTGCCTTTCTTCATGTTCAAATTGTAATTTCTTCTGCATTTTTCTATGTTAAAATTGTAATTTCTTCTGCCTTTCTTCATGTTCAAATTGTAATTTCTTCTGCCTTTCTTCATGTTCAAATTGTAATTTCTTCTGCCTTTCTTCATGTTCAAATTGTAATTTCTTCTGCATTTTTGTATGTTCAAATTGTAATTTCTTCTGCCTTTCTTCATGTTCAAATTGTAATTTCTTCTGCCTTTCTTCATGTTCAAATTGTAATTTCTTCTGCCTTTCTTCATGTTCAAATTGTAATTTCTTCTGCCTTTCTTCATGTTCAAATTGTAATTTCTTCTGCATTTTTGTATGTTCAAATTGTAATTTCTTCTGCCTTTCTTCATGTTCAAATTGTAATTTCTTCTGCCTTTCTTCATGTTCAAATTGTGATTTCTTCTGCATTTTTCTATGTTAAAATTGTAATTTCTTCTGCCGTTCATTATGTTCAAATTGTAATTTCTTCTGCCTTTCTTCATGTTCAAATTGTAATTTCTTCTGCCTTTCTTCATGTTCAAATTGTAATTTCTTCTGCCTTTCTTCATGTTCAAATTGTAATTTCTTCTGCCTTTCTTCATGTTAAAATTGTAATTTCTTCTGCCTTTCTTCATGTTCAAATTGTAATTTCTTCTGCATTTTTCTATGTTAAAATTGTAATTTCTTCTGCCTTTCTTCATGTTCAAATTGTAATTTCTTCTGCATTTTTCTATGTTAAAATTGTAATTTCTTCTGCCTTTCTTCATGTTCAAATTGTAATTTCTTCTGCCTTTCTTCATGTTCAAATTGTAATTACTTCTGCATTTTTCTATGTTAAAATTGTAATTTCTTCTGCCTTTCTTCATGTTAAAATTGTAATTTCTTCTGCCTTTCTTCATGTTCAAATTGTAATTTCTTCTGCATTTTTCTATGTTAAAATTGTAATTTCTTCTGCCTTTCTTCATGTTCAAATTGTAATTTCTTCTGCATTTTTCTATGTTAAAATTGTAATTTCTTCTGCCTTTCTTCATGTTCAAATTGTAATTTCATCTGCCTTTCTTCATGTTCAAATTGTAATTTCTTCTGCCTTTCTTCATGTTCAAATTGTAATTTCTTCTGCATTTTTCTATGTTCAAATTGTAATTTCTTCTGCCTTTCTTCATGTTCAAATTGTAATTTCATCTGCCTTTCTTCATGTTCAAATTGTAATTTCTTCTGCATTTTTCTATGTTAAAATTGTAATTTCTTCTGCCTTTCTTCATGTTCAAATTGTAATTTCTTCTGCATTTTTCTATGTTCAAATTGTAATTTCTTCTGCCTTTCTTCATGTTCAAATTGTAATTTCATCTGCCTTTCTTCATGTTCAAATTGTAATTTCTTCTGCATTTTTCTATGTTAAAATTGTAATTTCTTCTGCCTTTCTTCATGTTCAAATTGTAATTTCTTCTGCCTTTCTTCATGTTCAAATTGTAATTTCTTCTGCATTTTTCTATGTTAAAATTGTAATTTCTTCTGCCTTTCTTCATGTTCAAATTGTAATTTCTTCTGCCTTTCTTCATGTTCAAATTGTAATTACTTCTGCATTTTTCTATGTTAAAATTGTAATTTCTTCTGCCTTTCTTCATGTTAAAATTGTAATTTCTTCTGCCTTTCTTCATGTTCAAATTGTAATTTCTTCTGCCTTTCTTCATGTTAAAATTGTAATTTCTTCTGCCTTTCTTCATGTTCAAATTGTAATTTCTTCTGCATTTTTCTATGTTAAAATTGTAATTTCTTCTGCCTTTCTTCATGTTCAAATTGTAATTTCTTCTGCCTTTCTTCATGTTCAAATTGTAATTTCTTATGCCTTTCTTCATGTTCAAATTGTAATTTCTTCTGCCTTTCTTCATGTTCAAATTGTAATTTCTTCTGCATTTTTCTATGTTAAAATTGTAATTTCTTCTGCCTTTCTTCATGTTAAAATTGTAATTTCTTCTGCATTTTTCTATGTTCAAATTGTAATTTCTTCTGCCTTTCTTCATGTTCAAATTGTAATTTCATCTGCCTTTCTTCATGTTCAAATTGTAATTTCTTCTGCCTTTCTTCATGTTAAAATTGTAATTTCTTCTGCCTTTCTTCATGTTCAAATTGTAATTTCTTCTGCCTTTCTTCATGTTAAAATTGTAATTTCTTCTGCCTTTCTTCATGTTCAAATTGTAATTTCTTCTGCATTTTTCTATGTTAAAATTGTAATTTCTTCTGCCTTTCTTCATGTTCAAATTGTAATTTCTTCTGCCTTTCTTCATGTTCAAATTGTAATTTCTTCTGCCTTTCTTCATGTTCAAATTGTAATTTCTTCTGCCTTTCTTCATGTTCAAATTGTAATTTCTTCTGCCTTTCTTCATGTTCAAATTGTAATTTCTTCTGCCTTTCTTCATGTTCAAATTGTAATTTCTTCTGCCTTTCTTCATGTTCAAATTGTAATTTCATCTGCCTTTCTTCATGTTCAAATTGTAATTTCTTCTGCATTTTTCTATGTTAAAATTGTAATTTCTTCTGCCTTTCTTCATGTTCAAATTGTAATTTCTTCTGCATTTTTCTATGTTCAAATTGTAATTTCTTCTGCCTTTCTTCATGTTCAAATTGTAATTTCATCTGCCTTTCTTCATGTTCAAATTGTAATTTCTTCTGCATTTTTCTATGTTAAAATTGTAATTTCTTCTGCCTTTCTTCATGTTCAAATTGTAATTTCTTCTGCCTTTCTTCATGTTCAAATTGTAATTTCTTCTGCATTTTTCTATGTTAAAATTGTAATTTCTTCTGCCTTTCTTCATGTTCAAATTGTAATTTCTTCTGCCTTTCTTCATGTTCAAATTGTAATTACTTCTGCATTTTTCTATGTTAAAATTGTAATTTCTTCTGCCTTTCTTCATGTTAAAATTGTAATTTCTTCTGCCTTTCTTCATGTTCAAATTGTAATTTCTTCTGCCTTTCTTCATGTTAAAATTGTAATTTCTTCTGCCTTTCTTCATGTTCAAATTGTAATTTCTTCTGCATTTTTCTATGTTAAAATTGTAATTTCTTCTGCCTTTCTTCATGTTCAAATTGTAATTTCTTCTGCCTTTCTTCATGTTCAAATTGTAATTTCTTATGCCTTTCTTCATGTTCAAATTGTAATTTCTTCTGCCTTTCTTCATGTTCAAATTGTAATTTCTTCTGCATTTTTCTATGTTAAAATTGTAATTTCTTCTGCCTTTCTTCATGTTAAAATTGTAATTTCTTCTGCATTTTTCTATGTTCAAATTGTAATTTCTTCTGCCTTTCTTCATGTTCAAATTGTAATTTCATCTGCCTTTCTTCATGTTCAAATTGTAATTTCTTCTGCCTTTCTTCATGTTAAAATTGTAATTTCTTCTGCCTTTCTTCATGTTCAAATTGTAATTTCTTCTGCCTTTCTTCATGTTAAAATTGTAATTTCTTCTGCCTTTCTTCATGTTCAAATTGTAATTTCTTCTGCATTTTTCTATGTTCAAATTGTAATTTCTTCTGCCTTTCTTCATGTTCAAATTGTAATTTCTTCTGCCTTTCTTCATGTTAAAATTGTAATTTCTTCTGCCTTTCTTCATGTTCAAATTGTAATTTCTTCTGCCTTTCTTCATGTTAAAATTGTAATTTCTTCTGCCTTTCTTCATGTTCAAATTGTAATTTCTTCTGCATTTTTCTATGTTAAAATTGTAATTTCTTCTGCCTTTCTTCATGTTCAAATTGTAATTTCTTCTGCCTTTCTTCATGTTCAAATTGTAATTTCTTCTGCCTTTCTTCATGTTCAAATTGTAATTTCTTCTGCCTTTCTTCATGTTCAAATTGTAATTTCTTCTGCATTTTTCTATGTTAAAATTGTAATTTCTTCTGCCTTTCTTCATGTTCAAATTGTAATTTCTTCTGCATTTTTCTATGTTCAAATTGTAATTTCTTCTGCCTTTCTTCATGTTCAAATTGTAATTTCATCTGCCTTTCTTCATGTTCAAATTGTAATTTCTTCTGCATTTTTCTATGTTAAAATTGAAATTTCTTCTGCCTTTCTTCATGTTCAAATTGTAATTTCTTCTGCCTTTCTTCATGTTCAAATTGTAATTTCTTCTGCATTTTTCTATGTTAAAATTGTAATTTCTTCTGCCTTTCTTCATGTTCAAATTGTAATTTCTTCTGCCTTTCTTCATGTTCAAATTGTAATTACTTCTGCATTTTTCTATGTTAAAATTGTAATTTCTTCTGCCTTTCTTCATGTTCAAATTGTAATTTCTTCTGCATTTTTCTATGTTAAAATTGTAATTTCTTCTGCCTTTCTTCATGTTAAAATTGTAATTTCTTCTGCCTTTCTTCATGTTCAAATTGTAATTTCTTCTGCATTTTTCTATGTTAAAATTGTAATTTCTTCTGCCTTTCTTCATGTTAAAATTGTAATTTCTTCTGCCTTTCTTCATGTTAAAATTGTAATTTCTTCTGCCTTTCTTCATGTTAAAATTGTAATTTCTTCTGCCTTTCTTCATGTTCAAATTGTAATTTCTTCTGCCTTTCTTCATGTTAAAATTGTAATTTCTTCTGCCTTTCTTCATGTTCAAATTGTAATTTCTTCTGCATTTTTCTATGTTAAAATTGTAATTTCTTCTGCCTTTCTTCATGTTCAAATTGTAATTTCTTCTGCCTTTCTTCATGTTCAAATTGTAATTTCTTATGCCTTTCTTCATGTTCAAATTGTAATTTCTTCTGCCTTTCTTCATGTTCAAATTGTAATTTCTTCTGCATTTTTCTATGTTAAAATTGTAATTTCTTCTGCCTTTCTTCATGTTAAAATTGTAATTTCATCTGCCTTTCTTCATGTTCAAATTGTAATTTCTTCTGCATTTTTCTATGTTGAAATTGTAATTTCTTCTGCCTTTCTTCATGTTCAAATTGTAATTTCTTCTGCCTTTCTTCATGTTCAAATTGTAATTTCTTCTGCATTTTTCTATGTTAAAATTGTAATTTCTTCTGCCTTTCTTCATGTTCAAATTGTAATTTCTTCTGCATTTTTCTATGTTGAAATTGTAATTTCTTCTGCCTTTCTTCATGTTCAAATTGTAATTTCTTCTGCCTTTCTTCATGTTCAAATTGTAATTTCTTCTGCATTTTTCTATGTTAAAATTGTAATTTCTTCTGCCTTTCTTCATGTTCAAATTGTAATTTCATCTGCCTTTCTTCATGTTCAAATTGTAATTTCTTCTGCCTTTCTTCATGTTCAAATTGTAATTTCTTCTGCCTTTCTTCATGTTCAAATTGTAATTTCTTCTGCATTTTTCTATGTTAAAATTGTAATTTCTTCTGCCTTTCTTCATGTTCAAATTGTAATTTCTTCTGCCTTTCTTCATGTTAAAATTGTAATTTCTTCTGCTTTTCTTCATGTTGAAATTGTAATTTCTTCTGCATTTTTCTATGTTGAAATTGTAATTTCTTCTGCCTTTCTTCATGTTCAAATTGTAATTTCTTCTGCCTTTCTTCATGTTCAAATTGTAATTTCTTCTGCATTTTTCTATGTTAAAATTGTAATTTCTTCTGCCTTTCTTCATGTTCAAATTGTAATTTCTTCTGCCTTTCTTCATGTTAAAATTGTAATTTCTTCTGCATTTTTCTATGTTAAAATTGTAATTTCTTCTGCCTTTCTTCATGTTCAAATTGTAATTTCTTCTGCCTTTCTTCATGTTAAAATTGTAATTTCTTCTGCCTTTCTTCATGTTGAAATTGTAATTTCTTCTTCATTTTTCTATGTTGAAATTGTAATTTCTTCTGCCTTTCTTCATGTTCAAATTGTAATTTCTTCTGCCTTTCTTCATGTTCAAATTGTAATTTCTTCTGCCTTTCTTCATGTTCAAATTGTAATTTCTTCTGCCTTTCTTCATGTTCAAATTGTAATTTCTTCTGCATTTTTCTATGTTAAAATTGTAATTTCTTCTGCCTTTCTTCATGTTCAAATTGTAATTTCTTCTGCCTTTCTTCATGTTAAAATTGTAATTTCTTCTGCCTTTCTTCATGTTGAAATTGTAATTTCTTCTGCATTTTTCTATGTTGAAATTGTAATTTCTTCTGCCTTTCTTCATGTTCAAATTGTAATTTCTTCTGCCTTTCTTCATGTTCAAATTGTAATTTCTTCTGCCTTTCTTCATGTTAAAATTGTAATTTCTTCTGCCTTTCTTCATGTTCAAATTGTAATTTCTTCTGCATTTTTCTATGTTAAAATTGTAATTTCTTCTGCCTTTCTTCATGTTCAAATTGTAATTTCTTCTGCCTTTCTTCATGTTCAAATTGTAATTTCTTCTGCCTTTCTTCATGTTCAAATTGTAATTTCTTCTGCCTTTCTTCATGTTCAAATTGTAATTTCTTCTGCATTTTTGTATGTTCAAATTGTAATTTCTTCTGCCTTTCTTCATGTTCAAATTGTAATTTCTTCTGCCTTTCTTCATGTTCAAATTGTAATTTCTTCTGCCTTTCTTCATGTTCAAATTGTAATTTCTTCTGCATTTTTGTATGTTCAAATTGTAATTTCTTCTGCCTTTCTTCATGTTCAAATTGTAATTTCTTCTGCATTTTTGTATGTTCAAATTGTAATTTCTTCTGCCTTTCTTCATGTTAAAATTGTAATTTCTTCTGCCTTTCTTCATGTTCAAATTGTAATTTCTTCTGCCTTTCTTCATGTTCAAATTGTAATTTCTTCTGCATTTTTGTATGTTCAAATTGTAATTTCTTCTGCCTTTCTTCATGTTCAAATTGTAATTTCTTCTGCCTTTCTTCATGTTCAAATTGTGATTTCTTCTGCATTTTTCTATGTTAAAATTGTAATTTCTTCTGCCGTTCATTATGTTCAAATTGTAATTTCTTCTGCCTTTCTTCATGTTCAAATTGTAATTTCTTCTGCCTTTCTTCATGTTCAAATTGTAATTTCTTCTGCCTTTCTTCATGTTCAAATTGTAATTTCTTCTGCCTTTCTTCATGTTAAAATTGTAATTTCTTCTGCCTTTCTTCATGTTCAAATTGTAATTTCTTCTGCATTTTTCTATGTTAAAATTGTAATTTCTTCTGCCTTTCTTCATGTTCAAATTGTAATTTCTTCTGCATTTTTCTATGTTAAAATTGTAATTTCTTCTGCCTTTCTTCATGTTCAAATTGTAATTTCTTCTGCCTTTCTTCATGTTCAAATTGTAATTACTTCTGCATTTTTCTATGTTAAAATTGTAATTTCTTCTGCCTTTCTTCATGTTAAAATTGTAATTTCTTCTGCCTTTCTTCATGTTCAAATTGTAATTTCTTCTGCATTTTTCTATGTTAAAATTGTAATTTCTTCTGCCTTTCTTCATGTTCAAATTGTAATTTCTTCTGCATTTTTCTATGTTAAAATTGTAATTTCTTCTGCCTTTCTTCATGTTCAAATTGTAATTTCATCTGCCTTTCTTCATGTTCAAATTGTAATTTCTTCTGCCTTTCTTCATGTTCAAATTGTAATTTCTTCTGCATTTTTCTATGTTCAAATTGTAATTTCTTCTGCCTTTCTTCATGTTCAAATTGTAATTTCATCTGCCTTTCTTCATGTTCAAATTGTAATTTCTTCTGCATTTTTCTATGTTAAAATTGTAATTTCTTCTGCCTTTCTTCATGTTCAAATTGTAATTTCTTCTGCCTTTCTTCATGTTCAAATTGTAATTACTTCTGCATTTTTCTATGTTAAAATTGTAATTTTTTCTGCCTTTCTTCATGTTAAAATTGTAATTTCTTCTGCCTTTCTTCATGTTCAAATTGTAATTTCTTCTGCCTTTCTTCATGTTCAAATTGTAATTTCATCTGCCTTTCTTCATGTTCAAATTGTAATTTCTTCTGCATTTTTCTATGTTAAAATTGTAATTTCTTCTGCCTTTCTTCATGTTCAAATTGTAATTTCTTCTGCCTTTCTTCATGTTCAAATTGTAATTTCTTCTGCCTTTCTTCATGTTCAAATTGTAATTTCTTCTGCCTTTCTTCATGTTCAAATTGTAATTTCTTCTGCATTTTTCTATGTTAAAATTGTAATTTCTTCTGCCTTTCTTCATGTTCAAATTGTAATTTCATCTGCCTTTCTTCATGTTCAAATTGTAATTTCTTCTGCATTTTTCTATGTTGAAATTGTAATTTCTTCTGCCTTTCTTCATGTTCAAATTGTAATTTCTTCTGCCTTTCTTCATGTTCAAATTGTAATTTCATCTGCCTTTCTTCATGTTCAAATTGTAATTTCTTCTGCATTTTTCTATGTTAAAATTGTAATTTCTTCTGCCTTTCTTCATGTTCAAATTGTAATTTCTTCTGCATTTTTCTATGTTAAAATTGTAATTTTTTCTGCCTTTCTTCATGTTAAAATTGTAATTTCTTCTGCCTTTCTTCATGTTCAAATTGTAATTTCATCTGCCTTTCTTCATGTTCAAATTGTAATTTCTTCTGCATTTTTCTATGTTAAAATTGTAATTTCTTCTGCCTTTCTTCATGTTCAAATTGTAATTTCTTCTGCCTTTCTTCATGTTCAAATTGTAATTTCTTCTGCCTTTCTTCATGTTCAAATTGTAATTTCTTCTGCCTTTCTTCATGTTCAAATTGTAATTTCTTCTGCATTTTTCTATGTTAAAATTGTAATTTCTTCTGCCTTTCTTCATGTTCAAATTGTAATTTCATCTGCCTTTCTTCATGTTCAAATTGTAATTTCTTCTGCATTTTTCTATGTTGAAATTGTAATTTCTTCTGCCTTTCTTCATGTTCAAATTGTAATTTCTTCTGCCTTTCTTCATGTTCAAATTGTAATTTCTTCTGCATTTTTCTATGTTAAAATTGTAATTTCTTCTGCCTTTCTTCATGTTCAAATTGTAATTTCTTCTGCCTTTCTTCATGTTCAAATTGTAATTTCTTCTGCCTTTCTTCATGTTCAAATTGTAATTTCTTCTGCCTTTCTTCATGTTCAAATTGTAATTTCTTCTGCCTTTCTTCATGTTCAAATTGTAATTTCATCTGCCTTTCTTCATGTTCAAATTGTAATTTCTTCTGCATTTTTCTATGTTAAAATTGTAATTTCTTCTGCCTTTCTTCATGTTCAAATTGTAATTTCTTCTGCCTTTCTTCATGTTCAAATTGTAATTTCTTCTGCATTTTTCTATGTTAAAATTGTAATTTCTTCTGCCTTTCTTCATGTTCAAATTGTAATTTCTTCTGCCTTTCTTCATGTTCAAATTGTAATTTCTTCTGCATTTTTCTATGTTAAAATTGTAATTTCTTCTGCCTTTCTTCATGTTCAAATTGTAATTTCTTCTGCCTTTCTTCATGTTCAAATTGTAATTTCTTCTGCCTTTCTTCATGTTCAAATTGTAATTTCTTCTGCCTTTCTTCATGTTCAAATTGTAATTTCTTCTGCCTTTCTTCATGTTCAAATTGTAATTTCATCTGCCTTTCTTCATGTTCAAATTGTAATTTCTTCTGCATTTTTCTATGTTAAAATTGTAATTTCTTCTGCCTTTCTTCATGTTCAAATTGTAATTTCTTCTGCCTTTCTTCATGTTCAAATTGTAATTTCTTCTGCCTTTCTTCATGTTCAAATTGTAATTTCTTCTGCCTTTCTTCATGTTCAAATTGTAATTTCTTCTGCCTTTCTTCATGTTCAAATTGTAATTTCTTCTGCCTTTCTTCATGTTCAAATTGTAATTTCTTCTGCCTTTCTTCATGTTCAAATTGTAATTTCATCTGCCTTTCTTCATGTTCAAATTGTAATTTCTTCTGCATTTTTCTATGTTAAAATTGTAATTTCTTCTGCCTTTCTTCATGTTCAAATTGTAATTTCTTCTGCCTTTCTTCATGTTCAAATTGTAATTTCTTCTGCATTTTTCTATGTTAAAATTGTAATTTCTTCTGCCTTTCTTCATGTTCAAATTGTAATTTCTTCTGCCTTTCTTCATGTTCAAATTGTAATTTCTTCTGCATTTTTCTATGTTAAAATTGTAATTTCTTCTGCCTTTCTTCATGTTCAAATTGTAATTTCTTCTGCCTTTCTTCATGTTCAAATTGTAATTTCTTCTGCCTTTCTTCATGTTCAAATTGTAATTTCTTCTGCCTTTCTTCATGTTCAAATTGTAATTTCTTCTGCCTTTCTTCATGTTCAAATTGTAATTTCATCTGCCTTTCTTCATGTTCAAATTGTAATTTCTTCTGCATTTTTCTATGTTAAAATTGTAATTTCTTCTGCCTTTCTTCATGTTCAAATTGTAATTTCTTCTGCCTTTCTTCATGTTCAAATTGTAATTTCTTCTGCATTTTTCTATGTTAAAATTGTAATTTCTTCTGCCTTTCTTCATGTTCAAATTGTAATTTCTTCTGCCTTTCTTCATGTTCAAATTGTAATTTCTTCTGCATTTTTCTATGTTCAAATTGTAATTTCTTCTGCCTTTCTTCATGTTCAAATTGTAATTTCTTCTGCCTTTCTTCATGTTCAAATTGTAATTTCTTCTGCCTTTCTTCATGTTCAAATTGTAATTTCTTCTGCCTTTCTTCATGTTCAAATTGTAATTTCTTCTGCCTTTCTTCATGTTCAAATTGTAATTTCATCTGCCTTTCTTCATGTTCAAATTGTAATTTCTTCTGCATTTTTCTATGTTAAAATTGTAATTTCTTCTGCCTTTCTTCATGTTCAAATTGTAATTTCTTCTGCCTTTCTTCATGTTCAAATTGTAATTTCTTCTGCCTTTCTTCATGTTCAAATTGTAATTTCTTCTGCCTTTCTTCATGTTCAAATTGTAATTTCTTCTGCCTTTCTTCATGTTCAAATTGTAATTTCTTCTGCCTTTCTTCATGTTCAAATTGTAATTTCTTCTGCCTTTCTTCATGTTCAAATTGTAATTTCATCTGCCTTTCTTCATGTTCAAATTGTAATTTCTTCTGCATTTTTCTATGTTAAAATTGTAATTTCTTCTGCCTTTCTTCATGTTCAAATTGTAATTTCTTCTGCCTTTCTTCATGTTCAAATTGTAATTTCTTCTGCATTTTTCTATGTTAAAATTGTAATTTCTTCTGCCTTTCTTCATGTTCAAATTGTAATTTCTTCTGCCTTTCTTCATGTTCAAATTGTAATTTCTTCTGCATTTTTCTATGTTAAAATTGTAATTTCTTCTGCCTTTCTTCATGTTCAAATTGTAATTTCTTCTGCCTTTCTTCATGTTAAAATTGTAATTTCTTCTGCCTTTCTTCATGTTCAAATTGTAATTTCTTCTGCCTTTCTTCATGTTCAAATTGTAATTTCTTCTGCCTTTCTTCATGTTCAAATTGTAATTTCTTCTGCCTTTCTTCATGTTCAAATTGTAATTTCTTCTGCCTTTCTTCATGTTCAAATTGTAATTTCTTCTGCATTTTTCTATGTTAAAATTGTAATTTCTTCTGCCTTTCTTCATGTTCAAATTGTAATTTCTTCTGCCTTTCTTCATGTTCAAATTGTAATTTCTTCTGCCTTTCTTCATGTTCAAATTGTAATTTCTTCTGCCTTTCTTCATGTTCAAATTGTAATTTCTTCTGCCTTTCTTCATGTTCAAATTGTAATTTCATCTGCCTTTCTTCATGTTCAAATTGTAATTTCTTCTGCATTTTTCTATGTTAAAATTGTAATTTCTTCTGCCTTTCTTCATGTTCAAATTGTAATTTCTTCTGCCTTTCTTCATGTTCAAATTGTAATTTCTTCTGCCTTTCTTCATGTTCAAATTGTAATTTCTTCTGCCTTTCTTCATGTTCAAATTGTAATTTCTTCTGCCTTTCTTCATGTTCAAATTGTAATTTCTTCTGCCTTTCTTCATGTTCAAATTGTAATTTCTTCTGCCTTTCTTCATGTTCAAATTGTAATTTCATCTGCCTTTCTTCATGTTCAAATTGTAATTTCTTCTGCATTTTTCTATGTTAAAATTGTAATTTCTTCTGCCTTTCTTCATGTTCAAATTGTAATTTCTTCTGCCTTTCTTCATGTTCAAATTGTAATTTCTTCTGCATTTTTCTATGTTAAAATTGTAATTTCTTCTGCCTTTCTTCATGTTCAAATTGTAATTTCTTCTGCCTTTCTTCATGTTCAAATTGTAATTTCTTCTGCATTTTTCTATGTTAAAATTGTAATTTCTTCTGCCTTTCTTCATGTTCAAATTGTAATTTCTTCTGCCTTTCTTCATGTTCAAATTGTAATTTCTTCTGCCTTTCTTCATGTTCAAATTGTAATTTCTTCTGCCTTTCTTCATGTTCAAATTGTAATTTCTTCTGCATTTTTCTATGTTAAAATTGTAATTTCTTCTGCCTTTCTTCATGTTCAAATTGTAATTTCTTCTGCCTTTCTTCATGTTAAAATTGTAATTTCTTCTGCCTTTCTTCATGTTGAAATTGTAATTTCTTCTGCATTTTTCTATGTTGAAATTGTAATTTCTTCTGCCTTTCTTCATGTTCAAATTGTAATTTCTTCTGCATTTTTCTATGTTAAAATTGTAATTTCTTCTGCCTTTCTTCATGTTAAAATTGTAATTTCTTCTGCATTTTTCTATGTTAAAATTGTAATTTCTTCTGCCTTTCTTCATGTTCAAATTGTAATTTCTTCTGCCTTTCTTCATGTTCAAATTGTAATTTCTTCTGCCTTTCTTCATGTTCAAATTGTAATTTCTTCTGCCTTTCTTCATGTTAAAATTGTAATTTCTTCTGCATTTTTCTATGTTAAAATTGTAATTTCTTCTGCCTTTCTTCATGTTCAAATTGTAATTTCTTCTGCCTTTCTTCATGTTCAAATTGTAATTTCTTCTGCCTTTCTTCATGTTAAAATTGTAATTTCTTCTGCCTTTCTTCATGTTAAAATTGTAATTTCTTCTGCATTTTTCTATGTTGAAATTGTAATTTCTTCTGCCTTTCTTCATGTTCAAATTGTAATTTCTTCTGCATTTTTCTATGTTAAAATTGTAATTTCTTCTGCCTTTCTTCTTGTTAAAATTGTAATTTCTTCTGCATTTTTCTATGTTAAAATTGTAATTTCTTCTGCCTTTCTTCATGTTCAAATTGTAATTTCTTCTGCATTTTTCTATGTTAAAATTGTAATTTCTTCTGCCTTTCTTCATGTTCAAATTGTAATTTCTTCTGCATTTTTCTATGTTAAAATTGTAATTTCTTCTGCCTTTCTTCATGTTCAAATTGTAATTTCTTCTGCCTTTCTTCATGTTAAAATTGTAATTTCTTCTGCATTTTTTCATGTTCAAATTGTAATTTCTTCTGCATTTTTCTATGTTAAAATTGTAATTTCTTCTGCCTTTCTTCATGTTCAAATTGTAATTTCTTCTGCATTTTTCTATGTTGAAATTGTAATTTCTTCTGCCTTTCTTCATGTTCAAATTGTAATTTCTTCTGCCTTTCTTCATGTTCAAATTGTAATTTCTTCTGCATTTTTCTATGTTAAAATTGTAATTTCTTCTGCCTTTCTTCATGTTCAAATTGTAATTTCTTCTGCATTTTTCTATGTTAAAATTGTAATTTCTTTTGCCTTTCTTCATGTTCAAATTGTAATTTCTTCTGCATTTTTCTATGTTAAAATTGTAATTTCTTTTGCCTTTCTTCATGTTCAAATTGTAATTTCTTCTGCATTTTTCTATGTAAAAATTGTAATTTCTTCTGCCTTTCTTCATGTTCAAATTGTAATTTCTTCTGCCTTTCTTCATGTTAAAATTGTAATTTCTTCTGCATTATTTCATGTTCAAATTGTAATTTCTTCTGCATTTTTCTATGTTAAAATTGTAATTTCTTCTGCCTTTCTTCATGTTCAAATTGTAATTTCTTCTGCATTTTTCTATGTTGAAATTGTAATTTCTTCTGCCTTTCTTCATGTTCAAATTGTAATTTCTTCTGCCTTTCTTCATGTTCAAATTGTAATTTCTTCTGCATTTTTCTATGTTAAAATTGTAATTTCTTCTGCCTTTCTTCATGTTCAAATTGTAATTTCTTCTGCATTTTTCTATGTTAAAATTGTAATTTCTTTTGCCTTTCTTCATGTTCAAATTGTAATTTCTTCTGCATTTTTCTATGTTAAAATTGTAATTTCTTTTGCCTTTCTTCATGTTCAAATTGTAATTTCTTCTGCATTTTTCTATGTTAAAATTGTAATTTCTTCTGCATTTTTCTATGTTCAAATTGTAATTTCTTCTGCATTTTTCTATGTTAAAATTGTAATTTCTTCTGCCTTTCTTCATGTTCAAATTGTAATTTCTTCTGCCTTTCTTCATGTTAAAATTGTAATTTCTTCTGCATTTTTCTATGTTAAAATTGTAATTTCTTCTGCCTTTCTTCATGTTCAAATTGTAATTTCTTCTGCATTTTTCTATGTTAAAATTGTAATTTCTTCTGCCTTTCTTCATGTTCAAATTGTAATTTCTTCTGCATTTTTCTATGTTGAAATTGTAATTTCTTCTGCCCTTCTTCATGTTCAAATTGTAATTTCTTCTGCCTTTCTTCATGTTCAAATTGTAATTTCTTCTGCATTTTTCTATGTTAAAATTGTAATTTCTTCTGCCTTTCTTCATGTTCAAATTGTAATTTCTTCTGCATTTTTCTATGTTAAAATTGTAATTTCTTCTGCCTTTCTTCATGTTCAAATTGTAATTTCTTCTGCCTTTCTTCATGTTCAAATTGTAATTTCTTCTGCATTTTTCTATGTTAAAATTGTAATTTCTTCTGCCTTTCTTCATGTTCAAATTGTAATTTCTTCTGCCTTTCTTCATGTTAAAATTGTAATTTCTTCTGCCTTTCTTCATGTTCAAATTGTAATTTCTTCTGCATTTTTCTATGTTGAAATTGTAATTTCTTCTGCCTTTCTTCATGTTCAAATTGTAATTTCTTCCGCATTTTTCTATGTTAAAATTGTAATTTCTTCTGCCTTTCTTCATGTTAAAATTGTAATTTCTTCTGCATTTTTCTATGTTAAAATTGTAATTTCTTCTGCCTTTCTTCATGTTAAAATTGTAATTTCTTCTGCCTTTCTTCATGTTCAAATTGTAATTTCTTCTGCCTTTCTTCATGTTCAAATTGTAATTTCTTCTGCCTTTCTTCATGTTCAAATTGTAATTTCTTCTGCATTTTTCTATGTTAAAATTGTAATTTCTTCTGCCTTTCTTCATGTTAAAATTGTAATTTCTTCTGCATTTTTCTATGTTAAAATTGTAATTTCTTCTGCCTTTCTTCATGTTCAAATTGTAATTTCTTCTGCCTTTCTTCATGTTCAAATTGTAATTTCTTCTGCCTTTCTTCATGTTCAAATTGTAATTTCTTCTGCCTTTCTTCATGTTAAAATTGTAATTTCTTCTGCATTTTTCTATGTTAAAATTGTAATTTCTTCTGCCTTTCTTCATGTTCAAATTGTAATTTCTTCTGCCTTTCTTCATGTTAAAATTGTAATTTCTTCTGCCTTTCTTCATGTTAAAATTGTAATTTCTTCTGCATTTTTCTATGTTGAAATTGTAATTTCTTCTGCCTTTCTTCATGTTCAAATTGTAATTTCTTCTGCATTTTTCTATGTTAAAATTGTAATTTCTTCTGCCTTTCTTCATGTTCAAATTGTAATTTCTTCTGCCTTTCTTCATGTTCAAATTGTAATTTCTTCTGCATTTTTCTATGTTCAAATTGTAATTTCTTCTGCATTTTTCTATGTTGAAATTGTAATTTCTTCTGCCTTTCTTCATGTTCAAATTGTAATTTCTTCTGCCTTTCTTCATGTTCAAATTGTAATTTCTTCTGCATTTTTCTATGTTCAAATTGTAATTTCTTCTGCATTTTTCTATGTTAAAATTGTAATTTCTTCTGCCTTTCTTCATGTTCAAACTGTAATTTCTTCTGCCTTTCTTCATGTTAAAATTGTAATTTCTTCTGCCTTTCTTCATGTTCAAATTGTAATTTCTTCTGCATTTTTCTATGTTGAAATTGTAATTTCTTCTGCCTTTCTTCATGTTCAAATTGTAATTTCTTCTGCATTTTTCTATGTTGAAATTGTAATTTCTTCTGCCTTTCTTCATGTTAAAATTGTAATTTCTTCTGCATTTTTCTATGTTAAAATTGTAATTTCTTCTGCCTTTCTTCATGTTAAAATTGTAATTTCTTCTGCCTTTCTTCATGTTCAAATTGTAATATCTTCTGCCTTTCTTCATGTTCAAATTGTAATTTCTTCTGCCTTTCTTCATGTTCAAATTGTAATTTCTTCTGCATTTTTCTATGTTCAAATTGTAATTTCTTCTGCCTTTCTTCATGTTCAAATTGTAATTTCTTCTGCCTTTCTTCATGTTCAAATTGTAATTTCTTCTGCCTTTCTTCATGTTCAAATTGTGATTTCTTCTGCCTTTCTTCATGTTCAAATTGTAATTTCTTCTGCATTTTTCTATGTTCAAATTGTAATTTCTTCTGCCTTTCTTCACGTTCAAATTGTAATTGCTTCTGCCTTTCTTCATGTTCAAATTGTAATTTCTTCTGCCTTTCTTCATGTTCAAATTGTAATTTCTTCTGCCTTTCTTCATGTTCAAATTGTAATTTCATCTGCCTTTCTTCATGTTAAAATTGTAATTTCTTCTGCCTTTCTTCATGTTCAAATTGTAATTTCTTCTGCCTTTCTTCATGTTCAAATTGTAATTTCTTCTGCCTTTCTTCATGTTCAAATTGTAATTTCTTCTGCATTTTTCTATGTTCAAATTGTAATTTCTTCTGCCTTTCTTCATGTTCAAATTGTAATTTCATCTGCCTTTCTTCATGTTAAAATTGTAATTTCTTCTGCCTTTCTTCATGTTAAAATTGTAATTTCTTCTGCCTTTCTTCATGTTCAAATTGTAATTTGTTCTGCCTTTCTTCATGTTCAAATTGTAATTTCTTCTGCATTTTTCTATGTTCAAATTGTAATTTCTTCTGCCTTTCTTCACGTTCAAATTGTAATTGCTTCTGCCTTTCTTCATGTTCAAATTGTAATTTCTTCTGCCTTTCTTCATGTTAAAATTGTAATTTCTTCTGCCTTTCTTCATGTTCAAATTGTAATTTCTTCTGCCTTTCTTCATGTTCAAATTGTAATTTCTTCTGCCTTTCTTCATGTTCAAATTGTGATTTCTTCTGCATTTTTCTATGTTAAAATTGTAATTTCTTCTGCCTTTCATTATGTTCAAATTGTAATTTCTTCTGCCTTTCTTCATGTTCAAATTGTAATTTCTTCTGCCTTTCTTCATGTTCAAATTGTAATTTCTTCTGCCTTTCTTCATGTTCAAATTGTAATTTCTTCTGCCTTTCTTCATAATAAAATTGTAATTTCTTCTGCCTTTCTTCATGTTCAAATTGTAATTTCTTCTGCATTTTTCTATGTTAAAATTGTAATTTCTTCTGCCTTTCTTCATGTTCAAATTGTAATTTCTTCTGCATTTTTCTATGTTAAAATTGTAATTTCTTCTGCCTTTCTTCATGTTCAAATTGTAATTTCTTCTGCCTTTCTTCATGTTCAAATTGTAATTTCTCTTGCCTTTCTTCATGTTCAAATTGTAATTTCTTCTGCCTTTCTTCATGTTCAAATTGTAATTTCTTCTGCCTTTCTTCATGTTAAAATTGTAATTTCTTCTGCCTTTCTTCATGTTCAAATTGTAATTTCTTCTGCCTTTCTTCATGTTCAAATTGTAATTTCTTCTGCCTTTCTTCATGTTCAAATTGTAATTTCTTATGCCTTTCTTCTTGTTAAAATTGTAATTTCTTCTGCATTTTTCTATGTTCAAATTGTAATTTCTTCTGCCTTTCTTCATGTTCAAATTGTAATTTCTTCTGCCTTTCTTCATGTTAAAATTGTAATTTCTTCTGCCTTTCTTCATGTTCAAATTGTAATTTCTTCTGCATTTTTCTATGTTAAAATTGTAATTTCTTCTGCCTTTCTTCATGTTCAAATTGTAATTTCTTCTGCCTTTCTTCATGTTAAAATTGTAATTTCTTCTGCCTTTCTTCATGTTCAAATTGTAATTTCTTCTGCATTTTTCTATGTTAAAATTGTAATTTCTTCTGCCTTTCTTCATGTTCAAATTGTAATTTCTTCTGCCTTTCTTCATGTTCAAATTGTAATTTCTTCTGCATTTTTCTATGTTAAAATTGTAATTTCTTCTGCCTTTCTTCATGTTAAAATTGTAATTTCTTCTGCCTTTCTTCATGTTCAAATTGTAATTTCTACTGCATTTTTCTATGTTAAAATTGTAATTTCTTCTGCCTTTCTTCATGTTAAAATTGTAATTTCTTCTGCATTTTTCTATGTTAAAATTGTAATTTCTTCTGCCTTTCTTCATGTTAAAATTGTAATTTCTTCTGCATTTTTCTATGTTAAAATTGTAATTTCTTCTGCCTTTCTTCATGTTCAAATTGTAATTTCTTCTGCCTTTCTTCATGTTCAAATTGTAATTTCTTCTGCATTTTTCTATGTTAAAATTGTAATTTCTTCTGCCTTTCTTCATGTTCAAATTGTAATTTCTTCTGCCTTTCTTCATGTTCAAATTGTAATTTCTTCTGCATTTTTCTATGTTAAAATTGTAATTTCTTCTGCCTTTCTTCATGTTCAAATTGTAATTTCATCTGCCTTTCTTCATGTTCAAATTGTAATTTCTTCTGCCTTTCTTCATGTTCAAATTGTAATTTCTTCTGCATTTTTCTATGTTAAAATTGTAATTTCTTCTGCCTTTCTTCATGTTCAAATTGTAATTTCTTCTGCCTTTCTTCATGTTCAAATTGTAATTTCTTCTGCATTTTTCTATGTTAAAATTGTAATTTCTTCTGCCTTTCTTCATGTTCAAATTGTAATTTCTTCTGCCTTTCTTCATGTTCAAATTGTAATTTCTTCTGCATTTTTCTATGTTGAAATTGTAATTTCTTCTGCCTTTCTTCATGTTCAAATTCTAATTTCTTCTGCATTTTTCTATGTTAAAATTGTAATTTCTTCTGCCTTTCTTCATGTTCAAATTGTAATTTCTTCTGCCTTTCTTCATGTTCAAATTGTAATTTCTCTTGCCTTTCTTCATGTTCAAATTGTAATTTCTTCTGCCTTTCTTCATGTTCAAATTGTAATTTCTTCTGCCTTTCTTCATGTTCAAATTGTAATTTCTTATGCCTTTCTTCTTGTTAAAATTGTAATTTCTTCTGCATTTTTCTATGTTCAAATTGTAATTTCTTCTGCCTTTCTTCATGTTAAAATTGTAATTTCTTCTGCCTTTCTTCATGTTCAAATTGTAATTTCTTCTGCCTTTCTTCTTGTTCAAATTGTAATTTCTTCTGCCTTTCTTCATGTTAAAATTGTAATTTCTTCTGCCTTTCTTCATGTTCAAATTGTAATTTCTTCTGCCTTTCTTCATGTTCAAATTGTAATTTCTTCTGCCTTTCTTCATGTTCAAATTGTAATTTCTTATGCCTTTCTTCTTGTTAAAATTGTAATTTCTTCTGCATTTTTCTATGTTCAAATTGTAATTTCTTCTGCCTTTCTTCATGTTAAAATTGTAATTTCTTCTGCCTTTCTTCATGTTAAAATTGTAATTTCTTCTGCCTTTCTTCATGTTAAAATTGTAATTTCTTCTGCCTTTCTTCATGTTCAAATTGTAATTTCTTCTGCATTTTTCTATGTTAAAATTGTAATTTCTTCTGCCTTTCTTCATGTTCAAATTGTAATTTCTTCTGCCTTTCTTCATGTTCAAATTGTAATTTCTTCTGCCTTTCTTCATGTTCAAATTGTAATTTCTTCTGCATTTTTCTATGTTAAAATTGTAATTTCTTCTGCCTTTCTTCATGTTCAAATTGTAATTTCTTCTGCCTTTCTTCTTGTTCAAATTGTAATTTCTTCTGCCTTTCTTCATGTTCAAATTGTAATTTCTTCTGCATTTTTCTATGTTAAAATTGTAATTTCTTCTGCCTTTCTTCATGTTAAAATTGTAATTTCTTCTGCCATTCTTCATGTTCAAATTGTAATTTCTTCTGCATTTTTCTATGTTAAAATTGTAATTTCTTCTGCCTTTCTTCATGTTAAAATTGTAATTTCTTCTGCCTTTCTTCATGTTCAAATTGTAATTTCTTCTGCATTTTTCTATGTTAAAATTGTAATTTCTTCTGCCTTTCTTCATGTTCAAATTGTAATTTCTTCTGCCTTTCTTCATGTTCAAATTGTAATTTCTTCTGCATTTTTCTATGTTAAAATTGTAATTTCTTCTGCCTTTCTTCATGTTCAAATTGTAATTTCTTCTGCATTTTTCTATGTTAAAATTGTAATTTCTTCTGCCTTTCTTCATGTTCAAATTGTAATTTCTTCTGCCTTTCTTCATGTTCAAATTGTAATTTCTTCTGCATTTTTCTATGTTAAAATTGTAATTTCTTCTGCCTTTCTTCATGTTCAAATTGTAATTTCTTCTGCCTTTCTTCTTGTTCAAATTGTAATTTCTTCTGCCTTTCTTCATGTTCAAATTGTAATTTCTTCTGCCTTTCTTCATGTTCAAATTGTAATTTCTTCTGCATTTTTCTATGTTAAAATTGTAATTTCTTCTGCCTTTCATTATGTTCAAATTGTAATTTCTTCTGCCTTTCATTATGTTCAAATTGTAATTTCTTCTGCCTTGCTTCTTGTTCAAATTGTAATTTCTTCTGTCTTTCTTCATGTTCAAATTGTAATTTCTTCTGCATTTTTCTATGTTAAAATTGTAATTTCTTCTGCCTTTCTTCATGTTCAAATTGTAATTTCTTCTGCCTTTCTTCTTGTTCAAATTGTAATTTCTTCTGCCTTTCTTCATGTTCAAATTGTAATTTCTTCTGCCTTTCTTCATGTTCAAATTGTAATTTCTTCTGCATTTTTCTATGTTAAAATTGTAATTTCTTCTGCCTTTCTTCATGTTCAAATTGTAATTTCTTCTGCCTTTCTTCATGTTCAAATTGTAATTTCTTCTGCATTTTTCTATGTTAAAATTGTAATTTCTTCTGCCTTTCTTCATGTTCAAATTGTAATTTCTTCTGCCTTTCTTCTTGTTCAAATTGCAATTTCTTCTGCCTTTCTTCATGTTCAAATTGTAATTTCTTCTGCCTTTCTTCATGTTCAAATTGTAATTTCTTCTGCATTTTTCTATGTTAAAATTGTAATTTCTTCTGCCTTTCATTATGTTCAAATTGTAATTTCTTCTGCCTTTCATTATGTTCAAATTGTAATTTCTTCTGCCTTGCTTCTTGTTCAAATTGTAATTTCTTCTGTCTTTCTTCATGTTCAAATTGTAATTTCTTCTGCATTTTTCTATGTTAAAATTGTAATTTCTTCTGCCTTTCTTCATGTTCAAATTGTAATTTCTTCTGCCTTTCTTCATGTTCAAATTGTAATTTCTTCTGCCTTTCTTCATGTTCAAATTGTAATTTCTTCTGCCTTTCTTCATGTTCAAATTGTGATTTCTTCTGCATTTTTCTATGTTAAAATTGTAATTTCTTCTGCCTTTCATTATGTTCAAATTGTAATTTCTTCTGCCTTGCTTCTTGTTCAAATTGTAATTTCTTCTGTCTTTCTTCATGTTCAAATTGTAATTTCCTCTGCATTTTTCTATGTTAAAATTGTCATTTCTTCTGCCTTTCTTCATGTTCAAATTGTAATTTCTTCTGCCTTTCTTCATGTTCAAATTGTAATTTCTTCTGCCTTTCTTCATGTTCAAATTGTAATTTCTTCTGCATTTTTCTATGTTAAAATTGTAATTTCTTCTGCCTTTCTTCATGTTAAAATTGTAATTTCTTCTGCATTTTTCTATGTTAAAATTGTAATTTCTTCTGCCTTTCTTCATGTTCAAATTGTAATTTCTTCTGCCTTTCTTCATGTTCAAATTGTAATTTCTTCTGCCTTTCTTCATGTTCAAATTGTAATTTCTTCTGCCTTTCTTCATGTTAAAATTGTAATTTCTTCTGCATTTTTCTATGTTAAAATTGTAATTTCTTCTGCCTTTCTTCATGTTCAAATTGTAATTTCTTCTGCCTTTCTTCATGTTAAAATTGTAATTTCTTCTGCCTTTCTTCATGTTAAAATTGTAATTTCTTCTGCATTTTTCTATGTTGAAATTGTAATTTCTTCTGCCTTTCTTCATGTTCAAATTGTAATTTCTTCTGCATTTTTCTATGTTAAAATTGTAATTTCTTCTGCCTTTCTTCATGTTCAAATTGTAATTTCTTCTGCATTTTTCTATGTTGAAATTGTAATTTCTTCTGCCTTTCTTCATGTTCAAATTGTAATTTCTTCTGCCTTTCTTCATGTTCAAATTGTAATTTCTTCTGCCTTTCTTCATGTTAAAATTGTAATTTCTTCTGCATTTTTTCATGTTCAAATTGTAATTTCTTCTGCATTTTTCTATGTTAAAATTGTAATTTCTTCTGCCTTTCTTCATGTTCAAATTGTAATTTCTTCTGCATTTTTCTATGTTGAAATTGTAATTTCTTCTGCCTTTCTTCATGTTCAAATTGTAATTTCTTCTGCCTTTCTTCATGTTCAAATTGTAATTTCTTCTGCATTTTTCTATGTTAAAATTGTAATTTCTTCTGCCTTTCTTCATGTTCAAATTGTAATTTCTTCTGCATTTTTCTATGTTAAAATTGTAATTTCTTCTGCCTTTCTTCATGTTCAAATTGTAATTTCTTCTGCCTTTCTTCATGTTCAAATTGTAATTTCTTCTGCATTTTTCTATGTTAAAATTGTAATTTCTTCTGCCTTTCTTCATGTTCAAATTGTAATTTCTTCTGCATTTTTCTATGTTGAAATTGTAATTTCTTCTGCCTTTCTTCATGTTCAAATTGTAATTTCTTCTGCCTTTCTTCATGTTCAAATTGTAATTTCTTCTGCATTTTTCTATGTTAAAATTGTAATTTCTTCTGCCTTTCTTCATGTTCAAATTGTAATTTCTTCTGCATTTTTCTATGTTAAAATTGTAATTTCTTCTGCCTTTCTTCATGTTCAAATTGTAATTTCTTCTGCCTTTCTTCATGTTCAAATTGTAATTTCTTCTGCATTTTTCTATGTTAAAATTGTAATTTCTTCTGCCTTTCTTCATGTTCAAATTGTAATTTCTTCTGCCTTTCTTCATGTTAAAATTGTAATTTCTTCTGCCTTTCTTCATGTTCAAATTGTAATTTCTTCTGCATTTTTCTATGTTGAAATTGTAATTTCTTCTGCCTTTCTTCATGTTCAAATTGTAATTTCTTCTGCATTTTTCTATGTTAAAATTGTAATTTCTTCTGCCTTTCTTCATGTTAAAATTGTAATTTCTTCTGCATTTTTCTATGTTAAAATTGTAATTTCTTCTGCCTTTCTTCATGTTAAAATTGTAATTTCTTCTGCATTTTTCTATGTTAAAATTGTAATTTCTTCTGCCTTTCTTCATGTTAAAATTGTAATTTCTTCTGCCTTTCTTCATGTTCAAATTGTAATTTCTTCTGCCTTTCTTCATGTTCAAATTGTAATTTCTTCTGCCTTTCTTCATGTTCAAATTGTAATTTCTTCTGCATTTTTCTATGTTCAAATTGTAATTTCTTCTGCCTTTCTTCATGTTCAAATTGTAATTTCTTCTGCCTTTCTTCATGTTCAAATTGTAATTTCTTCTGCCTTTCTTCATGTTCAAATTGTGATTTCTTCTGCATTTTTCTATGTTCAAATTGTAATTTCTTCTGCCTTTCTTCATGTTCAAATTGTAATTTCTTCTGCCTTTCTTCATGTTAAAATTGTAATTTCTTCTGCCTTTCTTCATGTTCAAATTGTAATTTCTTCTGCATTTTTCTATGTTGAAATTGTAATTTCTTCTGCCTTTCTTCATGTTCAAATTGTAATTTCTTCTGCATTTTTCTATGTTAAAATTGTAATTTCTTCTGCCTTTCTTCATGTTAAAATTGTAATTTCTTCTGCATTTTTCTATGTTAAAATTGTAATTTCTTCTGCCTTTCTTCATGTTAAAATTGTAATTTCTTCTGCATTTTTCTATGTTAAAATTGTAATTTCTTCTGCCTTTCTTCATGTTAAAATTGTAATTTCTTCTGCCTTTCTTCATGTTCAAATTGTAATTTCTTCTGCCTTTCTTCATGTTCAAATTGTAATTTCTTCTGCCTTTCTTCATGTTCAAATTGTAATTTCTTCTGCATTTTTCTATGTTCAAATTGTAATTTCTTCTGCCTTTCTTCATGTTCAAATTGTAATTTCTTCTGCCTTTCTTCATGTTCAAATTGTAATTTCTTCTGCCTTTCTTCATGTTCAAATTGTGATTTCTTCTGCATTTTTCTATGTTCAAATTGTAATTTCTTCTGCCTTTCTTCATGTTCAAATTGTAATTTCTTCTGCCTTTCTTCATGTTAAAATTGTAATTTCTTCTGCCTTTCTTCATGTTCAAATTGTAATTTCTTCTGCATTTTTCTATGTTCAAATTGTAATTTCTTCTGCCTTTCTTCATGTTCAAATTGTAATTTCATCTGCCTTTCTTCATGTTAAAATTGTAATTTCTTCTGCCTTTCTTCATGTTAAAATTGTAATTTCTTCTGCCTTTCTTCATGTTCAAATTGTAATTTCTTCTGCCTTTCTTCATGTTCAAATTGTAATTTCTTCTGCATTTTTCTATGTTCAAATTGTAATTTCTTCTGCCTTTCTTCACGTTCAAATTGTAATTGCTTCTGCCTTTCTTCATGTTCAAATTGTAATTTCTTCTGCCTTTCTTCATGTTAAAATTGTAATTTCTTCTGCCTTTCTTCATGTTCAAATTGTAATTTCTTCTGCCTTTCTTCATGTTCAAATTGTAATTTCTTCTGCCTTTCTTCATGTTCAAATTGTGATTTCGTCTGCATTTTTCTATGTTAAAATTGTAATTTCTTCTGCATTTTTCTATGTTAAAATTGTAATTTCTTCTGCCTTTCTTCATGTTCAAATTGTAATTTCTTCTGCTTTTCTTCATGTTCAAATTGTAATTTCTTCTGCCTTTCTTCATAATAAAATTGTAATTTCTTCTGCCTTTCTTCATGTTCAAATTGTAATTTCTTCTGCATTTTTCTATGTTAAAATTGTAATTTCTTCTGCCTTTCTTCATGTTCAAATTGTAATTTCTTCTGCATTTTTCTATGTTAAAATTGTAATTTCTTCTGCATTTCTTCATGTTCAAATTGTAATTTCTTCTGCCTTTCTTCATGTTCAAATTGTAATTTCTTCTGCCTTTCTTCATGTTCAAATTGTAATTTCTTCTGCCTTTCTTCATGTTCAAATTGTAATTTCTTCTGCATTTTTCTATGTTAAAATTGTAATTTCTTCTGCCTTTCTTCATGTTCAAATTGTAATTTCTTCTGCATTTTTCTATGTTAAAATTGTAATTTCTTCTGCCTTTCTTCATGTTCAAATTGTAATTTCTTCTGCATTTTTCTATGTTAAAATTGTAATTTCTTCTGCCTTTCTTCATGTTCAAATTGTAATTTCTTCTGCCTTTCTTCATGTTCAAATTGTAATTTCTTCTGCCTTTCTTCATGTTCAAATTGTAATTTCTCTTGCCTTTCTTCATGTTCAAATTGTAATTTCTTCTGCCTTTCTTCATGTTCAAATTGTAATTTCTTCTGCCTTTCTTCATGTTCAAATTGTAATTTCTTATGCCTTTCTTCTTGTTAAAATTGTAATTTCTTCTGCATTTTTCTATGTTCAAATTGTAATTTCTTCTGCCTTTCTTCATGTTCAAATTGTAATTTCTTCTGCCTTTCTTCATGTTAAAATTGTAATTTCTTCTGCCTTTCTTCATGTTCAAATTGTAATTTCTTCTGCCTTTCTTCATGTTAAAATTGTAATTTCTTCTGCCTTTCTTCATGTTCAAATTGTAATTTCTTCTGCCTTTCTTCATGTTAAAATTGTAATTTCTTCTGCCTTTCTTCATGTTCAAATTGTAATTTCTTCTGCATTTTTCTATGTTAAAATTGTAATTTCTTCTGCCTTTCTTCATGTTCAAATTGTAATTTCTTCTGCCTTTCTTCATGTTCAAATTGTAATTTCTTCTGCATTTTTCTATGTTGAAATTGTAATTTCTTCTGCCTTTCTTCATGTTCAAATTGTAATTTCTTCTGCATTTTTCTATGTTAAAATTGTAATTTCTTCTGCCTTTCTTCATGTTAAAATTGTAATTTCTTCTGCATTTTTCTATGTTAAAATTGTAATTTCTTCTGCCTTTCTTCATGTTAAAATTGTAATTTCTTCTGCATTTTTCTATGTTAAAATTGTAATTTCTTCTGCCTTTCTTCATGTTCAAATTGTAATTTCTTCTGCCTTTCTTCATGTTCAAATTGTAATTTCTTCTGCCTTTCTTCATGTTCAAATTGTAATTTCTTCTGCCTTTCTTCATGTTCAAATTGTAATTTCTTCTGCATTTTTCTATGTTCAAATTGTAATTTCTTCTGCCTTTCTTCATGTTCAAATTGTAATTTCTTCTGCCTTTCTTCATGTTCAAATTGTAATTTCTTCTGCATTTTTCTATGTTAAAATTGTAATTTCTTCTGCCTTTCTTCATGTTCAAATTGTAATTTCATCTGCCTTTCTTCATGTTCAAATTGTAATTTCTTCTGCCTTTCTTCATGTTCAAATTGTAATTTCTTCTGCATTTTTCTATGTTAAAATTGTAATTTCTTCTGCCTTTCTTCATGTTCAAATTGTAATTTCTTCTGCCTTTCTTCATGTTCAAATTGTAATTTCTTCTGCATTTTTCTATGTTAAAATTGTAATTTCTTCTGCCTTTCTTCATGTTCAAATTGTAATTTCTTCTGCCTTTCTTCATGTTCAAATTGTAATTTCTTCTGCATTTTTCTATGTTAAAATTGTAATTTCTTCTGCCTTTCTTCATGTTCAAATTGTAATTTCTTCTGCCTTTCTTCATGTTCAAATTGTAATTTCTTCTGCATTTTTCTATGTTGAAATTGTAATTTCTTCTGCCTTTCTTCATGTTCAAATTGTAATTTCTTCTGCATTTTTCTATGTTAAAATTGTAATTTCTTCTGCCTTTCTTCATGTTGAAATTGTAATTTCTTCTGCCTTTCTTCATGTTCAAATTGTAATTTCTTCTGCATTTTTCTATGTTCAAATTGTAATTTCTTCTGCCTTTCTTCATGTTCAAATTGTAATTTCTTCTGCCTTTCTTCATGTTCAAATTGTAATTTCTCTTGCCTTTCTTCATGTTCAAATTGTAATTTCTTCTGCCTTTCTTCATGTTCAAATTGTAATTTCTTCTGCCTTTCTTCATGTTCAAATTGTAATTTCTTATGCCTTTCTTCTTGTTAAAATTGTAATTTCTTCTGCATTTTTCTATGTTCAAATTGTAATTTCTTCTGCCTTTCTTCATGTTCAAATTGTAATTTCTTCTGCCTTTCTTCATGTTAAAATTGTAATTTCTTCTGCCTTTCTTCATGTTCAAATTGTAATTTCTTCTGCATTTTTCTATGTTAAAATTGTAATTTCTTCTGCCTTTCTTCATGTTCAAATTGTAATTTCTTCTGCATTTTTCTATGTTAAAATTGTAATTTCTTCTGCCTTTCTTCATGTTCAAATTGTAATTTCTTCTGCCTTTCTTCATGTTCAAATTGTAATTTCTTCTGCCTTTCTTCATGTTCAAATTGTAATTTCTTCTGCCTTTCTTCATGTTCAAATTGTAATTTCTTCTGCATTTTTCTATGTTAAAATTGTAATTTCTTCTGCCTTTCTTCATGTTCAAATTGTAATTTCTTCTGCCTTTCTTCTTGTTCAAATTGTAATTTCTTCTGCCTTTCTTCATGTTCAAATTGTAATTTCTTCTGCATTTTTCTATGTTAAAATTGTAATTTCTTCTGCCTTTCTTCATGTTAAAATTGTAATTTCTTCTGCCTTTCTTCATGTTCAAATTGTAATTTCTTCTGCATTTTTCTATGTTAAAATTGTAATTTCTTCTGCCTTTCTTCATGTTAAAATTGTAATTTCTTCTGCCTTTCTTCATGTTCAAATTGTAATTTCTTCTGCATTTTTCTATGTTAAAATTGTAATTTCTTCTGCCTTTCTTCATGTTCAAATTGTAATTTCTTCTGCCTTTCTTCATGTTCAAATTGTAATTTCTTCTGCATTTTTCTATGTTAAAATTGTAATTTCTTCTGCCTTTCTTCATGTTCAAATTGTAATTTCTTCTGCATTTTTCTATGTTAAAATTGTAATTTCTTCTGCCTTTCTTCATGTTCAAATTGTAATTTCTTCTGCCTTTCTTCATGTTCAAATTGTAATTTCTTCTGCATTTTTCTATGTTAAAATTGTAATTTCTTCTGCCTTTCTTCATGTTCAAATTGTAATTTCTTCTGCCTTTCTTCTTGTTCAAATTGTAATTTCTTCTGCCTTTCTTCATGTTAAAATTGTAATTTCTTCTGCCTTTCTTCATGTTCAAATTGTAATTTCTTCTGCCTTTCTTCATGTTCAAATTGTGATTTCTTCTGCATTTTTCTATGTTAAAATTGTAATTTCTTCTGCCTTTCATTATGTTCAAATTGTAATTTCTTCTGCCTTGCTTCTTGTTCAAATTGTAATTTCTTCTGCCTTTCTTCATGTTCAAATTGTAATTTCTTCTGCCTTGCTTCTTGTTCAAATTGTAATTTCTTCTGCCTTTCTTCATGTTCAAATTGTAATTTCTTCTGCCTTTCTTCATGTTCAAATTGTAATTTCTTCTGCCTTTCTTCATGTTCAAATTGTAATTTCTTCTGCCTTTCTTCATGTTCAAATTGTGATTTCTTCTGCATTTTTCTATGTTAAAATTGTAATTTCTTCTGCCTTTCATTATGTTCAAATTGTAATTTCTTCTGCCTTGCTTCTTGTTCAAATTGTAATTTCTTCTGTCTTTCTTCATGTTCAAATTGTAATTTCCTCTGCATTTTTCTATGTTAAAATTGTCATTTCTTCTGCCTTTCTTCATGTTCAAATTGTAATTTCTTCTGCCTTTCTTCATGTTCAAATTGTAATTTCTTCTGCCTTTCTTCATGTTCAAATTGTATTTTCTTCTGCATTTTTCTATGTTAAAATTGTAATTTCTTCTGCCTTTCTTCATGTTCAAATTGTAATTTCTTCTGCCTTTCTTCATGTTCAAATTGTAATTTCTTCTGCCTTTCTTCATGTTCAAATTGTATTTTCTTCTGCATTTTTCTATGTTAAAATTGTAATTTCTTCTGCCTTTCTTCATGTTCAAATTGTAATTTCTTCTGCCTTTCTTCATGTTCAAATTGTAATTTCTTCTGCCTTTCTTCATGTTCAAATTGTGATTTCTTCTGCATTTTTCTATGTTAAAATTGTAATTTCTTCTGCCTTTCATTATGTTCAAATTGTAATTTCTTCTGCCTTGCTTCTTGTTCAAATTGTAATTTCTTCTGTCTTTCTTCATGTTCAAATTGTAATTTCCTCTGCATTTTTCTATGTTAAAATTGTCATTTCTTCTGCCTTTCTTCATGTTCAAATTGTAATTTCTTCTGCCTTTCTTCATGTTCAAATTGTAATTTCTTCTGCCTTTCTTCATGTTCAAATTGTATTTTCTTCTGCATTTTTCTATGTTAAAATTGTAATTTCTTCTGCCTTTCTTCATGTTCAAATTGTAATTTCTTCTGCCTTTCTTCTTGTTCAAATTGTAATTTCTTCTGCCTTTCTTCATGTTCAAATTGTAATTTCTTCTGCCTTTCTTCATGTTCAAATTGTAATTTCTTCTGCCTTTCTTCATGTTCAAATTGTGATTTCTTCTGCATTTTTCTATGTTAAAATTGTAATTTCTTCTGCCTTTCATTATGTTCAAATTGTAATTTCTTCTGCCTTTCTTCATGTTCAAATTGTAATTTCTTCTGCCTTTCTTCATGTTCAAATTGTAATTTCTTCTGCCTTTCTTCATGTTCAAATTGTAATTTCTTCTGCCTTTCTTCATGTTAAAATTGTAATTTCTTCTGCCTTTCTTCATGTTCAAATTGTAATTTCTTCTGCATTTTTCTATGTTAAAATTGTAATTTCTTCTGCCTTTCTTCATGTTCAAATTGTAATTTCTTCTGCCTTTCTTCATGTTCAAATTGTAATTACTTCTGCATTTTTCTATGTTAAAATTGTAATTTCTTCTGCCTTTCTTCATGTTCAAATTGTAATTTCTTCTGCCTTTCTTCATGTTCAAATTGTAATTTCTTCTGCCTTTCTTCATGTTCAAATTGTAATTTCTTCTGCCTTTCTTCATGTTCAAATTGTAATTTCTTCTGCATTTTTCTATGTTAAAATTGTAATTTCTTCTGCCTTTCTTCATGTTCAAATTGTAATTTCATCTGCCTTTCTTCATGTTCAAATTGTAATTTCTTCTGCCTTTCTTTATGTTCAAATTGTAATTTCTTCTGCCTTTCTTCATGTTCAAATTGTAATTTCTTCTGCCTTTCTTCATGTTCAAATTGTAATTTCTTCTGCATTTTTCTATGTTAAAATTGTAATTTCTTCTGCCTTTCTTCATGTTCAAATTGTAATTTCATCTGCCTTTCTTCATGTTCAAATTGTAATTTCTTCTGCCTTTCTTCATGTTCAAATTGTAATTTCTTCTGCCTTTCTTCATGTTCAAATTGTAATTTCTTCTGCCTTTCTTCATGTTCAAATTGTAATTTCTTCTGCATTTTTCTATGTTAAAATTGTAATTTCTTCTGCCTTTCTTCATGTTCAAATTGTAATTTCATCTGCCTTTCTTCATGTTCAAATTGTAATTTCTTCTGCCTTTCTTCATGTTCAAATTGTAATTTCTTCTGCCTTTCTTCATGTTAAAATTGTAATTTCTTCTGTATTTTTCTATGTTGAAATTGTAATTTCTTCTGCCTTTCTTCATGTTCAAATTGTAATTTCTTCTGCATTTTTCTATGTTAAAATTGTAATTTCTTCTGCCTTTCTTCATGTTCAAATTGTAATTTCTTCTGCCTTTCTTCATGTTCAAATTGTAATTTCTTCTGCATTTTTCTATGTTAAAATTGTAATTTCTTCTGCCTTTCTTCATGTTCAAATTGTAATTTCTTCTGCATTTTTCTATGTTAAAATTGTAATTTCATCTGCCTTTCTTCATGTTCAAATTGTAATTTCTTCTGCCTTTCTTCATGTTCAAATTGTAATTTCTTCTGCATTTTTCTATGTTAAAATTGTAATTTCTTCTGCCTTTCTTCATGTTCAAATTGTAATTTCTTCTGCCTTTCTTCATGTTCAAATTGTAATTTCTTCTGCATTTTTCTATGTTGAAATTGTAATTTCTTCTGCCTTTCTTCATGTTCAAATTGTAATTTCTTCTGCATTTTTCTATGTTAAAATTGTAATTTCTTCTGCCTTTCTTCATGTTAAAATTGTAATTTCTTCTGCATTTTTCTATGTTAAAATTGTAATTTCTTCTGCCTTTCTTCATGTTCAAATTGTAATTTCTTCTGCATTTTTCTATGTTAAAATTGTAATTTCTTCTGCCTTTCTTCATGTTAAAATTGTAATTTCTTCTGCATTTTTCTATGTTAAAATTGTAATTTCTTCTGCCTTTCTTCATGTTCAAATTGTAATTTCTTCTGCCTTTCTTCATGTTCAAATTGTAATTTCTTCTGCCTTTCTTCATGTTCAAATTGTAATTTCTTCTGCCTTTCTTCATGTTAAAATTGTAATTTCTTCTGCCTTTCTTCATGTTCAAATTGTAATTTCTTCTGCCTTTCTTCATGTTCAAATTGTAATTTCTTCTGCCTTTCTTCATGTTCAAATTGTAATTTCTTCTGCATTTTTCTATGTTAAAATTGTAATTTCTTCTGCCTTTCTTCATGTTCAAATTGTAATTTCATCTGCCTTTCTTCATGTTCAAATTGTAATTTCTTCTGCCTTTCTTCATGTTCAAATTGTAATTTCTTCTGCATTTTTCTATGTTAAAATTGTAATTTCTTCTGCCTTTCTTCATGTTAAAATTGTAATTTCTTCTGCATTTTTCTATGTTAAAATTGTAATTTCTTCTGCCTTTCTTCATGTTCAAATTGTAATTTCTTCTGCCTTTCTTCATGTTCAAATTGTAATTTCTTCTGCCTTTCTTCATGTTCAAATTGTAATTTCTTCTGCCTTTCTTCATGTTAAAATTGTAATTTCTTCTGCCTTTCTTCATGTTCAAATTGTAATTTCTTCTGCCTTTCTTCATGTTCAAATTGTAATTTCTTCTGCCTTTCTTCATGTTCAAATTGTAATTTCTTCTGCATTTTTCTATGTTAAAATTGTAATTTCTTCTGCCTTTCTTCATGTTCAAATTGTAATTTCATCTGCCTTTCTTCATGTTCAAATTGTAATTTCTTCTGCCTTTCTTCATGTTCAAATTGTAATTTCTTCTGCATTTTTCTATGTTAAAATTGTAATTTCTTCTGCCTTTCTTCATGTTCAAATTGTAATTTCTTCTGCCTTTCTTCATGTTCAAATTGTAATTTCTTCTGCATTTTTCTATGTTAAAATTGTAATTTCTTCTGCCTTTCTTCATGTTCAAATTGTAATTTCTTCTGCCTTTCTTCATGTTCAAATTGTAATTTCTTCTGCATTTTTCTATGTTGAAATTGTAATTTCTTCTGCCTTTCTTCATGTTCAAATTGTAATTTCTTCTGCATTTTTCTATGTTAAAATTGTAATTTCTTCTGCGTTTCTTCATGTTGAAATTGTAATTTCTTCTGCATTTTTCTATGTTAAAATTGTAATTTCTTCTGCCTTTCTTCATGTTCAAATTATAATTTCTTCTGCCTTTCTTCTTGTTAAAATTGTAATTTCTTCTGCATTTTTCTATGTTCAAATTGTAATTTCTTCTGCCTTTCTTCATGTTCAAATTGTAATTTCTTCTGCCTTTCTTCATGTTAAAATTGTAATTTCTTCTGCATTTTTCTATGTTCAAATTGTAATTTCTCTTGCCTTTCTTCATGTTCAAATTGTAATTTCTTCTGCCTTTCTTCATGTTCAAATTATAATTTCTTCTGCCTTTCTTCTTGTTAAAATTGTAATTTCTTCTGCATTTTTCTATGTTCAAATTGTAATTTCTTCTGCCTTTCTTCATGTTCAAATTGTAATTTCTTCTGCCTTTCTTCATGTTAAAATTGTAATTTCTTCTGCCTTTCTTCATGTTCAAATTGTAATTTCTTCTGCATTTTTCTATGTTAAAATTGTAATTTCTTCTGCCTTTCTTCATGTTCAAATTGTAATTTCTTCTGCCTTTCTTCATGTTCAAATTGTAATTTCTTCTGCATTTTTCTATGTTAAAATTGTAATTTCTTCTGCCTTTCTTCATGTTCAAATTGTAATTTCTTCTGCATTTTTCTATGTTAAAATTGTAATTTCTTCTGCCTTTCTTCATGTTCAAATTGTAATTTCTTCTGCCTTTCTTCATGTTCAAATTGTAATTTCTTCTGCATTTTTCTATGTTAAAATTGTAATTTCTTCTGCCTTTCTTCATGTTCAAATTGTAATTTCTTCTGCCTTTCTTCTTGTTCAAATTGTAATTTCTTCTGCCTTTCTTCATGTTAAAATTGTAATTTCTTCTGCCTTTCTTCATGTTCAAATTGTAATTTCTTCTGCCTTTCTTCATGTTCAAATTGTGATTTCTTCTGCATTTTTCTATGTTAAAATTGTAATTTCTTCTGCCTTTCATTATGTTCAAATTGTAATTTCTTCTGCCTTGCTTCTTGTTCAAATTGTAATTTCTTCTGTCTTTCTTCATGTTCAAATTGTAATTTCTTCTGCATTTTTCTATGTTAAAATTGTAATTTCTTCTGCCTTTCTTCATGTTCAAATTGTAATTTCTTCTGCCTTTCTTCATGTTCAAATTGTAATTTCTTCTGCCTTTCTTCATGTTCAAATTGTAATTTCTTCTGCCTTTCTTCATGTTCAAATTGTGATTTCTTCTGCATTTTTCTATGTTAAAATTGTAATTTCTTCTGCCTTTCATTATGTTCAAATTGTAATTTCTTCTGCCTTGCTTCTTGTTCAAATTGTAATTTCTTCTGTCTTTCTTCATGTTCAAATTGTAATTTCCTCTGCATTTTTCTATGTTAAAATTGTCATTTCTTCTGCCTTTCTTCATGTTCAAATTGTAATTTCTTCTGCCTTTCTTCATGTTCAAATTGTAATTTCTTCTGCCTTTCTTCATGTTCAAATTGTATTTTCTTCTGCATTTTTCTATGTTAAAATTGTAATTTCTTCTGCCTTTCTTCATGTTCAAATTGTAATTTCTTCTGCCTTTCTTCATGTTCAAATTGTAATTTCTTCTGCCTTTCTTCATGTTCAAATTGTATTTTCTTCTGCATTTTTCTATGTTAAAATTGTAATTTCTTCTGCCTTTCTTCATGTTCAAATTGTAATTTCTTCTGCCTTTCTTCATGTTCAAATTGTAATTTCTTCTGCCTTTATTCATGTTCAAATTGTGATTTCTTCTGCATTTTTCTATGTTAAAATTGTAATTTCTTCTGCCTTTCATTATGTTCAAATTGTAATTTCTTCTGCCTTGCTTCTTGTTCAAATTGTAATTTCTTCTGTCTTTCTTCATGTTCAAATTGTAATTTCCTCTGCATTTTTCTATGTTAAAATTGTCATTTCTTCTGCCTTTCTTCATGTTCAAATTGTAATTTCTTCTGCCTTTCTTCATGTTCAAATTGTAATTTCTTCTGCCTTTCTTCATGTTCAAATTGTATTTTCTTCTGCATTTTTCTATGTTAAAATTGTAATTTCTTCTGCCTTTCTTCATGTTCAAATTGTAATTTCTTCTGCCTTTCTTCTTGTTCAAATTGTAATTTCTTCTGCCTTTCTTCATGTTCAAATTGTAATTTCTTCTGCCTTTCTTCATGTTCAAATTGTAATTTCTTCTGCCTTTCTTCATGTTCAAATTGTGATTTCTTCTGCATTTTTCTATGTTAAAATTGTAATTTCTTCTGCCTTTCATTATGTTCAAATTGTAATTTCTTCTGCCTTTCTTCATGTTCAAATTGTAATTTCTTCTGCCTTTCTTCATGTTCAAATTGTAATTTCTTCTGCCTTTCTTCATGTTCAAATTGTAATTTCTTCTGCCTTTCTTCATGTTAAAATTGTAATTTCTTCTGCCTTTCTTCATGTTCAAATTGTAATTTCTTCTGCATTTTTCTATGTTAAAATTGTAATTTCTTCTGCCTTTCTTCATGTTCAAATTGTAATTTCTTCTGCCTTTCTTCATGTTCAAATTGTAATTACTTCTGCATTTTTCTATGTTAAAATTGTAATTTCTTCTGCCTTTCTTCATGTTCAAATTGTAATTTCTTCTGCCTTTCTTCATGTTCAAATTGTAATTTCTTCTGCCTTTCTTCATGTTCAAATTGTAATTTCTTCTGCCTTTCTTCATGTTCAAATTGTAATTTCTTCTGCATTTTTCTATGGCAAAATTGTAATTTCTTCTGCCTTTCTTCATGTTCAAATTGTAATTTCATCTGCCTTTCTTCATGTTCAAATTGTAATTTCTTCTGCCTTTCTTTATGTTCAAATTGTAATTTCTTCTGCCTTTCTTCATGTTCAAATTGTAATTTCTTCTGCCTTTCTTCATGTTCAAATTGTAATTTCTTCTGCATTTTTCTATGTTAAAATTGTAATTTCTTCTGCCTTTCTTCATGTTCAAATTGTAATTTCATCTGCCTTTCTTCATGTTCAAATTGTAATTTCTTCTGCCTTTCTTCATGTTCAAATTGTAATTTCTTCTGCCTTTCTTCATGTTCAAATTGTAATTTCTTCTGCCTTTCTTCATGTTCAAATTGTAATTTCTTCTGCATTTTTCTATGTTAAAATTGTAATTTCTTCTGCCTTTCTTCATGTTCAAATTGTAATTTCATCTGCCTTTTTCCATGTTCAAATTGTAATTTCTTCTGCATTTTTCTATGTTCAAATTGTAATTTCTTCTGCCTTTCTTCATGTTCAAATTGTAATTTCTTCTGCCTTTCTTCATGTTCAAATTGTAATTTCTTCTGCATTTTTCTATGTTGAAATTGTAATTTCTTCTGCCTTTCTTCATGTTCAAATTGTAATTTCTTCTGCATTTTTCTATGTTAAAATTGTAATTTCTTCTGCCTTTCTTCATGTTCAAATTGTAATTTCTTCTGCCTTTCTTCATGTTCAAATTGTAATTTCTTCTGCATTTTTCTATGTTAAAATTGTAATTTCTTCTGCCTTTCTTCATGTTCAAATTGTAATTTCTTCTGCATTTTTCTATGTTAAAATTGTAATTTCATCTGCCTTTCTTCATGTTCAAATTGTAATTTCTTCTGCCTTTCTTCATGTTCAAATTGTAATTTCTTCTGCATTTTTCTATGTTAAAATTGTAATTTCTTCTGCCTTTCTTCATGTTCAAATTGTAATTTCTTCTGCCTTTCTTCATGTTCAAATTGTAATTTCTTCTGCATTTTTCTATGTTGAAATTGTAATTTCTTCTGCCTTTCTTCATGTTCAAATTGTAATTTCTTCTGCATTTTTCTATGTTAAAATTGTAATTTCTTCTGCCTTTCTTCATGTTAAAATTGTAATTTCTTCTGCATTTTTCTATGTTAAAATTGTAATTTCTTCTGCCTTTCTTCATGTTCAAATTGTAATTTCTTCTGCATTTTTCTATGTTAAAATTGTAATTTCTTCTGCCTTTCTTCATGTTAAAATTGTAATTTCTTCTGCATTTTTCTATGTTAAAATTGTAATTTCTTCTGCCTTTCTTCATGTTCAAATTGTAATTTCTTCTGCCTTTCTTCATGTTCAAATTGTAATTTCTTCTGCCTTTCTTCATGTTCAAATTGTAATTTCTTCTGCATTTTTCTATGTTCAAATTGTAATTTCTTCTGCCTTTCTTCATGTTCAAATTGTAATTTCTTCTGCCTTTCTTCATGTTCAAATTGTAATTTCTTCTGCATTTTTCTATGTTAAAATTGTAATTTCTTCTGCCTTTCTTCATGTTCAAATTGTAATTTCATCTGCCTTTCTTCATGTTCAAATTGTAATTTCTTCTGCCTTTCTTCATGTTCAAATTGTAATTTCTTCTGCATTTTTCTATGTTAAAATTGTAATTTCTTCTGCCTTTCTTCATGTTCAAATTGTAATTTCTTCTGCCTTTCTTCATGTTCAAATTGTAATTTCTTCTGCATTTTTCTATGTTAAAATTGTAATTTCTTCTGCCTTTCTTCATGTTCAAATTGTAATTTCTTCTGCCTTTCTTCATGTTCAAATTGTAATTTCTTCTGCATTTTTCTATGTTGAAATTGTAATTTCTTCTGCCTTTCTTCATGTTCAAATTGTAATTTCTTCTGCATTTTTCTATGTTAAAATTGTAATTTCTTCTGCGTTTCTTCATGTTGAAATTGTAATTTCTTCTGCATTTTTCTATGTTAAAATTGTAATTTCTTCTGCCTTTCTTCATGTTCAAATTATAATTTCTTCTGCCTTTCTTCTTGTTAAAATTGTAATTTCTTCTGCATTTTTCTATGTTCAAATTGTAATTTCTTCTGCCTTTCTTCATGTTCAAATTGTAATTTCTTCTGCCTTTCTTCATGTTAAAATTGTAATTTCTTCTGCATTTTTCTATGTTCAAATTGTAATTTCTCTTGCCTTTCTTCATGTTCAAATTGTAATTTCTTCTGCCTTTCTTCATGTTCAAATTATAATTTCTTCTGCCTTTCTTCTTGTTAAAATTGTAATTTCTTCTGCATTTTTCTATGTTCAAATTGTAATTTCTTCTGCCTTTCTTCATGTTCAAATTGTAATTTCTTCTGCCTTTCTTCATGTTAAAATTGTAATTTCTTCTGCATTTTTCTATGTTCAAATTGTAATTTCTCTTGCCTTTCTTCATGTTCAAATTGTAATTTCTTCTGCCTTTCTTCATGTTCAAATTGTAATTTCTTCTGCATTTTTCTATGTTAAAATTGTAATTTCTTCTGCCTTTCTTCATGTTCAAATTGTAATTTCTTCTGCATTTTTCTATGTTAAAATTGTAATTTCTCTTGCCTTTCTTCATGTTCAAATTGTAATTTCTTCTGCCTTTCTTCATGTTAAAATTGTAATTTCTTCTGCATTTTTCTATGTTCAAATTGTAATTTCTCTTGCCTTTCTTCATGTTCAAATTGTAATTTCTCTTGCCTTTCTTCATGTTAAAATTGTAATTTCTTCTGCCTTTCTTCATGTTCAAATTGTAATTTCTTCTGCATTTTTCTATGTTAAAATTGTAATTTCTTCTGCCTTTCTTCATGTTCAAATTGTAATTTCTTCTGCATTTTTCTATGTTCAAATTGTAATTTCTCTTGCCTTTCTTCATGTTCAAATTGTAATTTCTTCTGCCTTTCTTCATGTTAAAATTGTAATTTCTTCTGCATTTTTCTATGTTAAAATTGTAATTTCTTCTGCCTTTCTTCATGTTCAAATTGTAATTTCTTCTGCATTTTTCTATGTAAAAATTGTAATTTCTTCTGCCTTTCTTCATGTTAAAATTGTAATTTCTTCTGCATTTTTCTATGTTAAAATTGTAATTTCTTCTGCCTTTCTTCATGTTCAAATTGTAATTTCTTCTGCCTTTCTTCATGTTCAAATTGTAATTTCTTCTGCCTTTCTTCATGTTCAAATTGTAATTTCTTCTGCATTTTTCTATGTTCAAATTGTAATTTCTTCTGCCTTTCTTCATGTTCAAATTGTAATTTCTTCTGCCTTTCTTCATGTTCAAATTGTAATTTCTTCTGCATTTTTCTATGTTAAAATTGTAATTTCTTCTGCCTTTCTTCATGTTCAAATTGTAATTTCATCTGCCTTTCTTCATGTTCAAATTGTAATTTCTTCTGCCTTTCTTCATGTTCAAATTGTAATTTCTTCTGCATTTTTCTATGTTAAAATTGTAATTTCTTCTGCCTTTCTTCATGTTCAAATTGTAATTTCTTCTGCCTTTCTTCATGTTCAAATTGTAATTTCTTCTGCATTTTTCTATGTTGAAATTGTAATTTCTTCTGCCTTTCTTCATGTTCAAATTGTAATTTCTTCTGCCTTTCTTCATGTTCAAATTGTAATTTCTTCTGCATTTTTCTATGTTCAAATTGTAATTTCTTCTGCCTTTCTTCATGTTCAAATTGTAATTTCTTCTGCCTTTCTTCATGTTAAAATTGTAATTTCTTCTGCATTTTTCTATGTTAAAATTGTAATTTCTTCTGCCTTTCTTCATGTTCAAATTGTAATTTCTTCTGCCTTTCTTCATGTTAAAATTGTAATTTCTTTTGCCTTTCTTCATGTTCAAATTGTAATTTCTTCTGCATTTTTCTATGTTAAAATTGTAATTTCTTCTGCCTTTCTTCATGTTCAAATTGTAATTTCTTCTGCATTTTTCTATGTTAAAATTGTAATTTCTTCTGCCTTTCTTCATGTTCAAATTGTAATTTCTTCTGCCTTTCTTCATGTTCAAATTGTAATTTCTTCTGCCTTTCTTCATGTTCAAATTGTAATTTCTTCTGCCTTTCTTCATGTTCAAATTGTAATTTCTTCTGCATTTTTCTATGTTAAAATTGTAATTTCTTCTGCCTTTCTTCATGTTCAAATTGTAATTTCTTCTGCCTTTCTTCTTGTTCAAATTGTAATTTCTTCTGCCTTTCTTCATGTTCAAATTGTAATTTCTTCTGCATTTTTCTATGTTAAAATTGTAATTTCTTCTGCCTTTCTTCATGTTCAAATTGTAATTTCATCTGCCTTTCTTCATGTTCAAATTGTAATTTCTTCTGCCTTTCTTCTTGTTCAAATTGTAATTTCTTCTGCCTTTCTTCATGTTCAAATTGTTATTTCTTCTGCATTTTTCTATGTTAAAATTGTAATTTCTTCTGCCTTTCTTCATGTTCAAATTGTAATTTCATCTGCCTTTCTTCATGTTAAAATTGTAATTTCTTCTGCCTTTCTTCATGTTCAAATTGTAATTTCTTCTGCATTTTTCTATGTTAAAATTGTAATTTCTTCTGCCTTTCTTCATGTTCAAATTGTAATTTCTTCTGCCTTTCTTCATGTTCAAATTGTAATTTCTTCTGCATTTTTCTATGTTAAAATTGTAATTTCTTCTGCCTTTCTTCATGTTCAAATTGTAATTTCTTCTGCCTTTCTTCTTGTTCAAATTGTAATTTCTTCTGCCTTTCTTCATGTTCAAATTGTAATTTCTTCTGCATTTTTCTATGTTGAAATTGTAATTTCTTCTGCCTTTCTTCATGTTCAAATTGTAATTTCTTCTGCATTTTTCTATGTTAAAATTGTAATTTCTTCTGCCTTTCTTCATGTTCAAATTTTAATTTCTTCTGAATTTTTCTATGTTAAAATTGTAATTTCTTCTGCCTTTCTTCATGTTAAAATTGTAATGTCTTCTGCCTTTCTTCATGTTCAAATTGTAATTTCTTCTGCCTTTCTTCATGTTCAAATTGTAATTTCTTCTGCCTTTCTTCATGTTCAAATTGTAATTTCTTCTGCATTTTTCTATATTAAAATTGTAATTTCTTCTGCCTTTCTTCATGTTCAAATTGTAATTTCTTCTGCCTTTCTTCATGTTCAAATTGTAATTTCTTCTGCATTTTTCTATGTTGAAATTGTAATTTCTTCTGCCTTTCTTCATGTTCAAATTGTAATTTCTTCTGCATTTTTCTATGTTAAAATTGTAATTTCTTCTGCCTTTCTTCATGTTAAAATTGTAATTTCTTCTGCATTTTTCTATGTTAAAATTGTAATTTCTTCTGCCTTTCTTCATGTTCAAATTGTAATTTCTTCTGCCTTTCTTCATGTTCAAATTGTAATTTCTTCTGCCTTTCTTCATGTTCAAATTGTAATTTCTTCTGCCTTTCTTCATGTTCAAATTGTAATTTCTTCTGCATTTTTCTATGTTCAAATTGTAATTTCTTCTGCCTTTCTTCATGTTCAAATTGTAATTTCTTCTGCATTTTTCTATATTAAAATTGTAATTTCTTCTGCCTTTCTTCATGTTAAAATTGTAATTTCTTCTGCCTTTCTTCATGTTCAAATTGTAATTTCTTCTGCATTTTTCTATGTTAAAATTGTAATTTCTTCTGCCTTTCTTCATGTTAAAATTGTAATTTCTTCTGCATTTTTCTATGTTAAAATTGTAATTTCTTCTGCCTTTCTTCATGTTCAAATTGTAATTTCTTCTGCCTTTCTTCATGTTCAAATTGTAATTTCTTCTGCCTTTCTTCATGTTCAAATTGTAATTTCTTCTGCATTTTTCTATGTTCAAATTGTAATTTCTTCTGCCTTTCTTCATGTTCAAATTGTAATTTCTTCTGCCTTTCTTCATGTTCAAATTGTAATTTCTTCTGCATTTTTCTATGTTAAAATTGTAATTTCTTCTGCCTTTCTTCATGTTCAAATTGTAATTTCATCTGCCTTTCTTCATGTTCAAATTGTAATTTCTTCTGCCTTTCTTCATGTTCAAATTGTAATTTCTTCTGCATTTTTCTATGTTAAAATTGTAATTTCTTCTGCCTTTCTTCATGTTCAAATTGTAATTTCTTCTGCCTTTCTTCATGTTCAAATTGTAATTTCTTCTGCATTTTTCTATGTTGAAATTGTAATTTCTTCTGCCTTTCTTCATGTTCAAATTGTAATTTCTTCTGCCTTTCTTCATGTTCAAATTGTAATTTCTTCTGCATTTTTCTATGTTCAAATTGTAATTTCTTCTGCCTTTCTTCATGTTCAAATTGTAATTTCTTCTGCCTTTCTTCATGTTAAAATTGTAATTTCTTCTGCATTTTTCTATGTTCAAATTGTAATTTCTTCTGCCTTTCTTCATGTTCAAATTGTAATTTCTTCTGCCTTTCTTCATGTTAAAATTGTAATTTCTTTTGCCTTTCTTCATGTTCAAATTGTAATTTCTTCTGCATTTTTCTATGTTAAAATTGTAATTTCTTCTGCCTTTCTTCATGTTCAAATTGTAATTTCTTCTGCATTTTTCTATGTTAAAATTGTAATTTCTTCTGCCTTTCTTCATGTTCAAATTGTAATTTCTTCTGCCTTTCTTCATGTTCAAATTGTAATTTCTTCTGCCTTTCTTCATGTTCAAATTGTAATTTCTTCTGCCTTTCTTCATGTTCAAATTGTAATTTCTTCTGCATTTTTCTATGTTAAAATTGTAATTTCTTCTGCCTTTCTTCATGTTCAAATTGTAATTTCTTCTGCCTTTCTTCTTGTTCAAATTGTAATTTCTTCTGCCTTTCTTCATGTTCAAATTGTAATTTCTTCTGCATTTTTCTATGTTAAAATTGTAATTTCTTCTGCCTTTCTTCATGTTCAAATTGTAATTTCATCTGCCTTTCTTCATGTTCAAATTGTAATTTCTTCTGCCTTTCTTCTTGTTCAAATTGTAATTTCTTCTGCCTTTCTTCATGTTCAAATTGTTATTTCTTCTGCATTTTTCTATGTTAAAATTGTAATTTCTTCTGCCTTTCTTCATGTTCAAATTGTAATGTCATCTGCCTTTCTTCATGTTAAAATTGTAATTTCTTCTGCCTTTCTTCATGTTCAAATTGTAATTTCTTCTGCATTTTTCTATGTTAAAATTGTAATTTCTTCTGCCTTTCTTCATGTTCAAATTGTAATTTCTTCTGCCTTTCTTCATGTTCAAATTGTAATTTCTTCTGCATTTTTCTATGTTAAAATTGTAATTTCTTCTGCCTTTCTTCATGTTCAAATTGTAATTTCTTCTGCCTTTCTTCTTGTTCAAATTGTAATTTCTTCTGCCTTTCTTCATGTTCAAATTGTAATTTCTTCTGCATTTTTCTATGTTGAAATTGTAATTTCTTCTGCCCTTCTTCATGTTCAAATTGTAATTTCTTCTGCCTTTCTTCATGTTAAAATTTTAATTTCTTCTGCATTTTTCTATGTTAAAATTGTAATTTCTTCTGCCTTTCTTCATGTTCAAATTTTAATTTCTTCTGCATTTTTCTATGTTAAAATTGTAATTTCTTCTGCCTTTCTTCATGTTAAAATTGTAATGTCTTCTGCCTTTCTTCATGTTAAAATTGTAATTTCTTCTGCCTTTCTTCATGTTCAAATTGTAATTTCTTCTGCCTTTCTTCATGTTCAAATTGTAATTTCTTCTGCATTTTTCTATATTAAAATTGTAATTTCTTCTGCCTTTCTTCATGTTCAAATTGTAATTTCTTCTGCCTTTCTTCATGTTCAAATTGTAATTTCTTCTGCATTTTTCTATGTTGAAATTGTAATTTCTTCTGCCTTTCTTCATGTTCAAATTGTAATTTCTTCTGCATTTTTCTATGTTAAAATTGTAATTTCTTCTGCCTTTCTTCATGTTAAAATTGTAATTTCTTCTGCATTTTTCTATGTTAAAATTGTAATTTCTTCTGCCTTTCTTCATGTTCAAATTGTAATTTCTTCTGCCTTTCTTCATGTTCAAATTGTAATTTCTTCTGCCTTTCTTCATGTTCAAATTGTAATTTCTTCTGCCTTTCTTCATGTTCAAATTGTAATTTCTTCTGCATTTTTCTATGTTCAAATTGTAATTTCTTCTGCCTTTCTTCATGTTCAAATTGTAATTTCTTCTGCCTTTCTTCATGTTAAAATTGTAATTTCTTCTGCCTTTCTTCATGTTCAAATTGTAATTTCTTCTGCATTTTTCTATATTAAAATTGTAATTTCTTCTGCCTTTCTTCATGTTCAAATTGTAATTTCTTCTGCCTTTCTTCATGTTCAAATTGTAATTTCTTCTGCATTTTTCTATGTTAAAATTGTAATTTCTTCTGCCTTTCTTCATGTTAAAATTGTAATTTCTTCTGCCTTTCTTCATGTTCAAATTGTAATTTCTTCTGCCTTTCTTCATGTTCAAATTGTAATTTCTTCTGCCTTTCTTCATGTTCAAATTGTAATTTCTTCTGCCTTTCTTCATGTTCAAATTGTAATTTCTTCTGCATTTTTCTATGTTCAAATTGTAATTTCTTCTGCCTTTCTTCATGTTCAAATTGTAATTTCTTCTGCCTTTCTTCATGTTCAAATTGTAATTTCTTCTGCATTTTTCTATGTTAAAATTGTAATTTCTTCTGCCTTTCTTCATGTTCAAATTGTAATTTCATCTGCCTTTCTTCATGTTCAAATTGTAATTTCTTCTGCCTTTCTTCATGTTCAAATTGTAATTTCTTCTGCATTTTTCTATGTTAAAATTGTAATTTCTTCTGCCTTTCTTCATGTTCAAATTGTAATTTCTTCTGCATTTTTCTATGTTAAAATTGTAATTTCTTCTGCCTTTCTTCATGTTCAAATTGTAATTTCTTCTGCATTTTTCTATGTTAAAATTGTAATTTCTTCTGCCTTTCTTCATGTTCAAATTGTAATTTCTTCTGCCTTTCTTCATGTTAAAATTGTAATTTCTTCTGCCTTTCTTCATGTTCAAATTGTAATTTCTTCTGCATTTTTCTATGTTAAAATTGTAATTTCTTCTGCCTTTCTTCATGTTCAAATTGTAATTTTTCTGCCTTTCTTCATGTTCAAATTGTAATTTCTTCTGCATTTTTCTATGTTGAAATTGTAATTTCTTCTGCCTTTCTTCATGTTCAAATTGTAATTTCTTCTGCATTTTTCTATGTTAAAATTGTAATTTCTTCTGCCTTTCTTCATGTTGAAATTGTAATTTCTTCTGCCTTTCTTCATGTTAAAATTGTAATTTCTTCTGCATTTTTCTATGTTAAAATTGTAATTTCTCTTGCCTTTCTTCATGTTCAAATTGTAATTTCTTCTGCCTTTCTTCATGTTCAAATTATAATTTCTTCTGCCTTTCTTCTTGTTAAAATTGTAATTTCTTCTGCATTTTTCTATGTTCAAATTGTAATTTCTTCTGCCTTTCTTCATGTTCAAATTGTAATTTCTTCTGCCTTTCTTCATGTTTAAATTGTAATTTCTTCTGCATTTTTCTATGTTCAAATTGTAATTTCTCTTGCCTTTCTTCATGTTCAAATTGTAATTTCTTCTGCCTTTCTTCATGTTCAAATTGTAATTTCTTATGCCTTTCTTCTTGTTAAAATTGTAATTTCTTCTGCATTTTTCTATGTTCAAATTGTAATTTCTTCTGCCTTTCTTCATGTTCAAATTGTAATTTCTTCTGCCTTTCTTCATGTTCAAATTGTAATTTCTTCTGCCTTTCTTCATGTTCAAATTGTAATTTCTTCTGCATTTTTCTATGTTAAAATTGTAATTTCTTCTGCCTTTCTTCATGTTCAAATTGTAATTTCTTCTGCATTTTTCTATGTTAAAATTGTAATTTCTTCTGCCTTTCTTCTTGTTCAAATTGTAATTTCTTCTGCCTTTCTTCATGTTCAAATTGTAATTTCTTCTGCATTTTTCTATGTTGAAATTGTAATTTCTTCTGCCTTTCTTCATGTTCAAATTGTAATTTCTTCTGCATTTTTCTATGTTAAAATTGTAATTTCTTCTGCCTTTCTTCATGTTCAAATTGTAATTTCTTCTGCATTTTTCTATGTTAAAATTGTAATTTCTTCTGCCTTTCTTCATGTTCAAATTGTAATTTCTTCTGCATTTTTCTATGTTAAAATTGTAATTTCTTCTGCCTTTCTTCATGTTAAAATTGTAATTTCTTCTGCCTTTCTTCATGTTAAAATTGTAATTTCTTCTGCCTTTCTTCATGTTCAAATTGTAATTTCTTCTGCCTTTCTTCATGTTCAAATTGTAATTTCTTCTGCCTTTCTTCATGTTAAAATTGTAATTTCTTCTGCCTTTCTTCATGTTCAAATTGTAATTTCTTCTGCATTTTTCTATGTTAAAATTGTAATTTCTTCTGCCTTTCTTCATGTTCAAATTGTAATTTCTTCTGCATTTTTCTATGTTAAAATTGTAATTTCTTCTGCCTTTCTTCATGTTCAAATTGTAATTTCTTCTGCCTTTCTTCATGTTCAAATTGTAATTTCTTCTGCATTTTTCTATGTTAAAATTGTAATTTCTTCTGCCTTTCTTCATGTTAAAATTGTAATTTCTTCTGCCTTTCTTCTTGTTCAAATTGTAATTTCTTCTGCCTTTCTTCATGTTCAAATTGTAATTTCTTCTGCATTTTTCTATGTTAAAATTGTAATTTCTCTTGCCTTTCTTCATGTTCAAATTGTAATTTCTTCTGCCTTTCTTCATGTTCAAATTATAATTTCTTCTGCCTTTCTTCTTGTTAAAATTGTAATTTCTTCTGCATTTTTCTATGTTCAAATTGTAATTTCTTCTGCCTTTCTTCATGTTGAAATTGTAATTTCTTCTGCCTTTCTTCATGTTTAAATTGTAATTTCTTCTGCATTTTTCTATGTTCAAATTGTAATTTCTCTTGCCTTTCTTCATGTTCAAATTGTAATTTCTTCTGCCTTTCTTCATGTTCAAATTGTAATTTCTTATGCCTTTCTTCTTGTTAAAATTGTAATTTCTTCTGCATTTTTCTATGTTCAAATTGTAATTTCTTCTGCCTTTCTTCATGTTCAAATTGTAATTTCTTCTGCCTTTCTTCATGTTCAAATTGTAATTTCTTCTGCCTTTCTTCATGTTCAAATTGTAATTTCTTCTGCATTTTTCTATGTTAAAATTGTAATTTCTTCTGCCTTTCTTCATGTTCAAATTGTAATTTCTTCTGCATTTTTCTATGTTAAAATTGTAATTTCTTCTGCCTTTCTTCTTGTTCAAATTGTAATTTCTTCTGCCTTTCTTCATGTTCAAATTGTAATTTCTTCTGCATTTTTCTATGTTGAAATTGTAATTTCTTCTGCCTTTCTTCATGTTCAAATTGTAATTTCTTCTGCATTTTTCTATGTTAAAATTGTAATTTCTTCTGCCTTTCTTCATGTTCAAATTGTAATTTCTTCTGCATTTTTCTATGTTAAAATTGTAATTTCTTCTGCCTTTCTTCATGTTCAAATTGTAATTTCTTCTGCATTTTTCTATGTTAAAATTGTAATTTCTTCTGCCTTTCTTCATGTTAAAATTGTAATTTCTTCTGCCTTTCTTCATGTTAAAATTGTAATTTCTTCTGCCTTTCTTCATGTTCAAATTGTAATTTCTTCTGCCTTTCTTCATGTTCAAATTGTAATTTCTTCTGCCTTTCTTCATGTTAAAATTGTAATTTCTTCTGCCTTTCTTCATGTTCAAATTGTAATTTCTTCTGCATTTTTCTATGTTAAAATTGTAATTTCTTCTGCCTTTCTTCATGTTCAAATTGTAATTTCTTCTGCATTTTTCTATGTTAAAATTTTAATTTCTTCTGCCTTTCTTCATGTTCAAATTGTAATTTCTTCTGCCTTTCTTCATGTTCAAATTGTAATTTCTTCTGCATTTTTCTATGTTAAAATTGTAATTTCTTCTGCCTTTCTTCATGTTAAAATTGTAATTTCTTCTGCCTTTCTTCTTGTTCAAATTGTAATTTCTTCTGCCTTTCTTCATGTTCAAATTGTAATTTCTTCTGCATTTTTCTATGTTGAAATTGTAATTTCTTCTGCCTTTCTTCATGTTCAAATTGTAATTTCTTCTGCATTTTTCTATGTTAAAATTGTAATTTCTTCTGCCTTTCTTCATGTTCAAATTGTAATTTCTTCTGCATTTTTCTATGTTAAAATTGTAATTTCTTCTGCCTTTCTTCATGTTAAAATTGTAATTTCTTCTGCCTTTCTTCATGTTAAAATTGTAATTTCTTCTGCCTTTCTTCATGTTCAAATTGTAATTTCTTCTGCCTTTCTTCATGTTCAAATTGTAATTTCTTCTGCCTTTCTTCATGTTAAAATTGTAATTTCTTCTGCCTTTCTTCATGTTCAAATTGTAATTTCTTCTGCCTTTCTTCATGTTCAAATTGTAATTTCTTCTGCATTTTTCTATGTTAAAATTGTAATTTCTTCTGCCTTTCTTCATGTTCAAATTGTAATTTCTTCTGCATTTTTCTATGTTAAAATTGTAATTTCTTCTGCCTTTCTTCATGTTCAAATTGTAATTTCTTCTGCCTTTCTTCATGTTCAAATTGTAATTTCTTCTGCCTTTCTTCATGTTCAAATTGTAATTTCTTCTGCATTTTTCTATGTTAAAATTGTAATTTCTTCTGCCTTTCTTCATGTTCAAATTGTAATTTCTTCTGCATTTTTCTATGTTCAAATTGTAATTTCTTCTGCCTTTCTTCATGTTAAAATTGTAATTTCTTCTGCCTTTCTTCATGTTCAAATTGTAATTTCTTCTGCCTTTCTTCATGTTCAAATTGTAATTTCTTCTGCCTTTCTTCATGTTCAAATTGTAATTTCTTCTGCATTTTTCTATGTTCAAATTGTAATTTCTTCTGCCTTTCTTCATGTTAAAATTGTAATTTCTTCTGCCTTTCTTCATGTTCAAATTGTAATTTCTTCTGCATTTTTCTATGTTAAAATTGTAATTTCTTCTGCCTTTCTTCATGTTCAAATTGTAATTTCTTCTGCATTTTTCTATGTTAAAATTGTAATTTCTTCTGCATTTTTCTATGTTAAAATTGTAATTTCTTCTGCCTTTCTTCATGTTCAAATTGTAATTTCTTCTGCCTTTCTTCATGTTCAAATTGTAATTTCTTCTGCCTTTCTTCATGTTCAAATTGTAATTTCTTCTGCCTTTCTTCATGTTCAAATTGTAATTTCTTCTGCATTTTTCTATGTTAAAATTGTAATTTCTTCTGCCTTTCTTCATGTTCAAATTGTAATTTCTTCTGCATTTTTCTATGTTAAAATTGTAATTTCTTCTGCCTTTCTTCATGTTCAAATTGTAATTTCTTCTGCCTTTCTTCATGTTCAAATTGTAATTTCTTCTGCCTTTCTTCATGTTCAAATTGTAATTTCTTCTGCCTTTCTTCATGTTCAAATTGTAATTTCTTCTGCATTTTTCTATGTTAAAATTGTAATTTCTTCTGCCTTTCTTCATGTTCAAATTGTAATTTCTTCTGCATTTTTCTATGTTAAAATTGTAATTTCTTCTGCCTTTCTTCATGTTCAAATTGTAATTTCTTCTGCATTTTTCTATGTTAAAATTGTAATTTCTTCTGCCTTTCTTCATGTTCAAATTGTAATTTCTTCTGCATTTTTCTATGTTAAAATTGTAATTTCTTCTGCCTTTCTTCATGTTCAAATTGAAATTTCTTCTGCCTTTCTTCATGTTCAAATTGTAATTTCTTCTGCCTTTCTTCATGTTCAAATTGTAATTTCTTCTGCATTTTTCTATGTTCAAATTGTAATTTCTTCTGCCTTTCTTCATGTTAAAATTGTAATTTCTTCTGCCTTTCTTCATGTTCAAATTGTAATTTCTTCTGCATTTTTCTATGTTAAAATTGTAATTTCTTCTGCCTTTCTTCATGTTCAAATTGTAATTTCTTCTGCATTTTTCTATGTTAAAATTGTAATTTCTTCTGCCTTTCTTCATGTTCAAATTGTAATTTCTTCTGCCTTTCTTCATGTTCAAATTGTAATTTCTTCTGCCTTTCTTCATGTTCAAATTGTAATTTCTTCTGCCTTTCTTCATGTTCAAATTGTAATTTCTTCTGCATTTTTCTATGTTAAAATTGTAATTTCTTCTGCCTTTCTTCATGTTCAAATTGTAATTTCTTCTGCATTTTTCCATGTTAAAATTGTAATTTCTTCTGCATTTTTCTATGTTAAAATTGTAATTTCTTCTGCCTTTCTTCATGTTCAAATTGTAATTTCTTCTGCCTTTCTTCATGTTCAAATTGTAATTTCTTCTGCCTTTCTTCATGTTAAAATTGTAATTTCTTCTGCCTTTCTTCATGTTCAAATTGTAATTTCTTCTGCATTTTTCTATGTTAAAATTGTAATTTCTTCTGCCTTTCTTCATGTTCAAATTGTAATTTCTTCTGCATTTTTCTTTGTTAAAATTGTAATTTCTTCTGCATTTTTCTATGTTAAAATTGTAATTTCTTCTGCCTTTCTTCATGTTAAAATTGTAATTTCTTCTGCCTTTCTTCATGTTCAAATTGTAATTTCTTCTGCCTTTCTTCATGTTCAAATTGTAATTTCTTCTGCCTTTCTTCATGTTCAAATTGTAATTTCTTCTGCATTTTTCTATGTTAAAATTGTAATTTCTTCTGCCTTTCTTCATGTTCAAATTGTAATTTATTCTGCATTTTTCTATGTTAAAATTGTAATTTCTTCTGCCTTTCTTCATGTTCAAATTGTAATTTCTTCTGCATTTTTCTATGTTGAAATTGTAATTTCTTCTGCCTTTCTTCATGTTAAAATTGTAATTTCTTCTGCCTTTCTTCATGTTAAAATTGTAATTTCTTCTGCCTTTCTTCATGTTCAAATTGTAATTTCTTCTGCATTTTTCTATGTTAAAATTGTAATTTCTTCTGCCTTTCTTCATGTTCAAATTGTAATTTCTTCTGCCTTTCTTCATGTTCAAATTGTAATTTCTTCTGCCTTTCTTCATGTTCAAATTGTAATTTCTTCTGCCTTTCTTCATGTTCAAATTGTAATTTCTTCTGCATTTTTCTATGTTAAAATTGTAATTTCTTCTGCCTTTCTTCATGTTCAAATTGTAATTTCTTCTGCATTTTTCTATGTTAAAATTGTAATTTCTTCTGCCTTTCTTCATGTTCAAATTGTAATTTCTTCTGCATTTTTCTATGTTAAAATTGTAATTTCTTCTGCCTTTCTTCATGTTCAAATTGTAATTTCTTCTGCATTTTTCTATGTTAAAAATGTAATTTCTTCTGCCTTTCTTCATGTTCAAATTGTAATTTCTTCTGCATTTTTCTATGTTCAAATTGTAATTTCTTCTGCCTTTCTTCATGTTAAAATTGTAATTTCTTCTGCCTTTCTTCATGTTAAAATTGTAATTTCTTCTGCCTTTCTTCATGTTCAAATTGTAATTTCTTCTGCATTTTTCTATGTTAAAATTGTAATTTCTTCTGCCTTTCTTCATGTTCAAATTGTAATTTCTTCTGCATTTTTCTATGTTCAAATTGTAATTTCTTCTGCCTTTCTTCATGTTCAAATTGTAATTTCTTCTGCCTTTCTTCATGTTAAAATTGTAATTTCTTCTGCCTTTCTTCATGTTCAAATTGTAATTTCTTCTGCATTTTTCTATGTTCAAATTGTAATTTCTTCTGCCTTTCTTCATGTTAAAATTGTAATTTCTTCTGCATTTTTCTATGTTCAAATTGTAATTTCTTCTGCCTTTCTTCATGTTCAAATTGTAATTTCTTCTGCATTTTTCTATGTTAAAAATGTAATTTCTTCTGCCTTTCTTCATGTTCAAATTGTAATTTCTTCTGCATTTTTCTATGTTCAAATTGTAATTTCTTCTGCCTTTCTTCATGTTAAAATTGTAATTTCTTCTGCCTTTCTTCATGTTAAAATTGTAATTTCTTCTGCCTTTCTTCATGTTCAAATTGTAATTTCTTCTGCATTTTTCTATGTTCAAATTGTAATTTCTTCTGCCTTTCTTCATGTTAAAATTGTAATTTCTTCTGCATTTTTCTATGTTCAAATTGTAATTTCTTCTGCCTTTCTTCATGTTCAAATTGTAATTTCTTCTGCATTTTTCTATGTTAAAATTGTAATTTCTTCTGCCTTTCTTCATGTTCAAATTGTAATTTCTTCTGCATTTTTCTATGTTAAAATTGTAATTTCTTCTGCCTTTCTTCATGTTCAAATTGTAATTTCTTCTGCATTTTTCTATGTTCAAATTGTAATTTCTTCTGCCTTTCTTCATGTTAAAATTGTAATTTCTTCTGCATTTTTCTATGTTCAAATTGTAATTTCTTCTGCCTTTCTTCATGTTAAAATTGTAATTTCTTCTGCCTTTCTTCATGTTAAAATTGTAATTTCTTCTGCCTTTCTTCATGTTCAAATTGTAATTTCTTCTGCATTTTTCTATGTTTAAATTGTAATTTCTTCTGCCTTTCTTCATGTTAAAATTGTAATTTCTTCTGCATTTTTCTATGTTCAAATTGTAATTTCTTCTGCCTTTCTTCATGTTAAAATTGTAATTTCTTCTGCCTTTCTTCATGTTAAAATTGTAATTTCTTCTGCCTTTCTTCATGTTCAAATTGTAATTTCTTCTGCATTTTTCTATGTTAAAATTGTAATTTCTTCTGCATTTTTCTATGTTAAAATTGTAATTTCTTCTGCCTTTCTTCATGTTCAAATTGTAATTTCTTCTGCATTTTTCTATGTTCAAATTGTAATTTCTTCTGCCTTTCTTCATGTTAAAATTGTAATTTCTTCTGCATTTTTCTATGTTCAAATTGTAATTTCTTCTGCCTTTCTTCATGTTAAAATTGTAATTTCTTCTGCATTTTTCTATGTTCAAATTGTAATTTCTTCTGCCTTTCTTCATGTTAAAATTGTAATTTCTTCTGCCTTTCTTCATGTTAAAATTGTAATTTCTTCTGCCTTTCTTCATGTTCAAATTGTAATTTCTTCTGCATTTTTCTATGTTTAAATTGTAATTTCTTCTGCCTTTCTTCATGTTAAAATTGTAATTTCTTCTGCATTTTTCTATGTTCAAATTGTAATTTCTTCTGCCTTTCTTCATGTTAAAATTGTAATTTCTTCTGCCTTTCTTCATGTTCAAATTGTAATTTCTTCTGCCTTTCTTCATGTTCAAATTGTAATTTCTTCTGCCTTTCTTCATGTTCAAATTGTAATTTCTTCTGCCTTTCTTCATGTTCAAATTGTAATTTCTTCTGCATTTTTCTATGTTAAAATTGTAATTTCTTCTGCCTTTCTTCATGTTCAAATTGTAATTTATTCTGCATTTTTCTATGTTAAAATTGTAATTTCTTCTGCCTTTCTTCATGTTCAAATTGTAATTTCTTCTGCATTTTTCTATGTTCAAATTGTAATTTCTTCTGCCTTTCTTCATGTTAAAATTGTAATTTCTTCTGCCTTTCTTCATGTTAAAATTGTAATTTCTTCTGCCTTTCTTCATGTTCAAATTGTAATTTCTTCTGCATTTTTCTATGTTCAAATTGTAATTTCTTCTGCCTTTCTTCATGTTAAAATTGTAATTTCTTCTGCCTTTCTTCATGTTCAAATTGTAATTTCTTCTGCATTTTTCTATGTTAAAATTGTAATTTCTTCTGCCTTTCTTCATGTTCAAATTGTAACTTCTTCTGCATTTTTCTATGTTAAAATTGTAATTTCTTCTGCCTTTCTTCATGTTCAAATTGTAATTTCTTCTGCATTTTTCTATGTTCAAATTGTAATTTCTTCTGCCTTTCTTCATGTTAAAATTGTAATTTCTTCTGCCTTTCTTCATGTTCAAATTGTAATTTCTTCTGCATTTTTCTATGTTAAAATTGTAATTTCTTCTGCCTTTCTTCATGTTCAAATTGTAATTTCTTCTGCCTTTCTTCATGTTCAAATTGTAATTTCTTCTGCCTTTCTTCATGTTCAAATTGTAATTTCTTCTGCCTTTCTTCATGTTCAAATTGTAATTTCTTCTGCATTTTTCTATGTTAAAATTGTAATTTCTTCTGCCTTTCTTCATGTTCAAATTGTAATTTATTCTGCATTTTTCTATGTTAAAATTGTAATTTCTTCTGCCTTTCTTCATGTTCAAATTGTAATTTCTTCTGCATTTTTCTATGTTAAAATTGTAATTTCTTCTGCCTTTCTTCATGTTAAAATTGTAATTTCTTCTGCCTTTCTTCATGTTAAAATTGTAATTTCTTCTGCCTTTCTTCATGTTCAAATTGTAATTTCTTCTGCATTTTTCTATGTTAAAATTGTAATTTCTTCTGCCTTTCTTCATGTTAAAATTGTAATTTCTTCTGCATTTTTCTATGTTAAAATTGTAATTTCTTCTGCCTTTCTTCATGTTCAAATTGTAATTTCTTCTGCATTTTTCTATGTTAAAATTGTAATTTCTTCTGCCTTTCTTCATGTTCAAATTGTAATTTCTTCTGCATTTTTCTATGTTAAAATTGTAATTTCTTCTGCCTTTCTTCATGTTCAAATTGTAATTTCTTCTGCATTTTTCTATGTTAAAATTGTAATTTCTTCTGCCTTTCTTCATGTTAAAATTGTAATTTATTCTGCATTTTTCTATGTTAAAATTGTAATTTCTTCTGCCTTTCTTCATGTTCAAATTGTAATTTCTTCTGCATTTTTCTATGTTAAAATTGTAATTTCTTCTGCCTTTCTTCATGTTAAAATTGTAATTTCTTCTGCCTTTCTTCATGTTAAAATTGTAATTTCTTCTGCCTTTCTTCATGTTCAAATTGTAATTTCTTCTGCATTTTTCTATGTTAAAATTGTAATTTCTTCTGCCTTTCTTCATGTTCAAATTGTAATTTCTTCTGCATTTTTCTATGTTAAAATTGTAATTTCTTCTGCCTTTCTTCATGTTCAAATTGTAATTTCTTCTGCATTTTTCTATGTTAAAATTGTAATTTCTTCTGCCTTTCTTCATGTTCAAATTGTAATTTCTTCTGCATTTTTCTATGTTAAAATTGTAATTTCTTCTGCCTTTCTTCATGTTCAAATTGTAATTTCTTCTGCATTTTTCTATGTTAAAATTGTAATTTCTTCTGCCTTTCTTCATGTTAAAATTGTAATTTATTCTGCATTTTTCTATGTTAAAATTGTAATTTCTTCTGCCTTTCTTCATGTTCAAATTGTAATTTCTTCTGCATTTTTCTATGTTAAAATTGTAATTTCTTCTGCCTTTCTTCATGTTAAAATTGTAATTTCTTCTGCCTTTCTTCATGTTAAAATTGTAATTTCTTCTGCCTTTCTTCATGTTCAAATTGTAATTTCTTCTGCATTTTTCTATGTTAAAATTGTAATTTCTTCTGCCTTTCTTCATGTTCAAATTGTAATTTCTTCTGCCTTTCTTCATGTTCAAATTGTAATTTCTTCTGCCTTTCTTCATGTTCAAATTGTAATTTCTTCTGCCTTTCTTCATGTTCAAATTGTAATTTCTTCTGCATTTTTCTATGTTAAAATTGTAATTTCTTCTGCCTTTCTTCATGTTCAAATTGTAATTTATTCTGCATTTTTCTATGTTAAAATTGTAATTTCTTCTGCCTTTCTTCATGTTCAAATTGTAATTTCTTCTGCATTTTTCTATGTTAAAATTGTAATTTCTTCTGCCTTTCTTCATGTTAAAATTGTAATTTCTTCTGCCTTTCTTCATGTTAAAATTGTAATTTCTTCTGCCTTTCTTCATGTTAAAATTGTAATTTCTTCTGCATTTTTCTATGTTAAAATTGTAATTTCTTCTGCCTTTCTTCATGTTAAAATTGTAATTTCTTCTGCCTTTCTTCATGTTCAAATTGTAATTTCTTCTGCATTTTTCTATGTTCAAATTGTAATTTCTTCTGCCTTTCTTCATGTTAAAATTGTAATTTCTTCTGCCTTTCTTCATGTTCAAATTGTAATTTCTTCTGCCTTTCTTCATGTTCAAATTGTAATTTCTTCTGCATTTTTCTATGTTAAAATTGTAATTTCTTCTGCCTTTCTTCATGTTCAAATTGTAATTTCTTCTGCATTTTTCTATGTTAAAATTGTAATTTCTTCTGCCTTTCTTCATGTTAAAATTGTAATTTCTTCTGCCTTTCTTCATGTTAAAATTGTAATTTCTTCTGCCTTTCTTCATGTTCAAATTGTAATTTCTTCTGCATTTTTCTATGTTAAAATTGTAATTTCTTCTGCCTTTCTTCATGTTCAAATTGTAATTTCTTCTGCATTTTTCTATGTTAAAATTGTAATTTCTTCTGCCTTTCTTAATGTTAAAATTGTAATTTCTTCTGCCTTTCTTCATGTTAAAATTGTAATTTCTTCTGCATTTTTCTATGTTCAAATTGTAATTTCTTCTGCCTTTCTTCATGTTCAAATTGTAATTTCTTCTGCCTTTCTTCATGTTAAAATTGTAATTTCTTCTGCCTTTCTTCATGTTCAAATTGTAATTTCTTCTGCATTTTTCTATGTTAAAATTGTAATTTCTTCTGCCTTTCTTCATGTTCAAATTGTAATTTCTTCTGCATTTTTCTATGTTAAAATTGTAATTTCTTCTGCCTTTCTTCATGTTCAAATTGTAATTTCTTCTGCCTTTCTTCATGTTCAAATTGTAATTTCTTCTGCCTTTCTTCATGTTCAAATTGTAATTTCTTCTGCCTTTCTTCATGTTCAAATTGTAATTTCTTCTGCATTTTTCTATGTTAAAATTGTAATTTCTTCTGCCTTTCTTCATGTTCAAATTGTAATTTCTTCTGCCTTTCTTCTTGTTCAAATTGTAATTTCTTCTGCCTTTCTTCATGTTCAAATTGTAATTTCTTCTGCATTTTTCTATGTTAAAATTGTAATTTCTTCTGCCTTTCTTCATGTTAAAATTGTAATTTCATCTGCCTTTCTTCATGTTCAAATTGTAATTTCTTCTGCCTTTCTTCTTGTTCAAATTGTAATTTCTTCTGCCTTTCTTCATGTTCAAATTGTTATTTCTTCTGCATTTTTCTATGTTAAAATTGTAATTTCTTCTGCCTTTCTTCATGTTCAAATTGTAATTTCATCTGCCTTTCTTCATGTTAAAATTGTAATTTCTTCTGCCTTTCTTCATGTTCAAATTGTAATTTCTTCTGCATTTTTCTATGTTAAAATTGTAATTTCTTCTGCCTTTCTTCATGTTCAAATTGTAATTTCTTCTGCCTTTCTTCATGTTCAAATTGTAATTTCTTCTGCATTTTTCTATGTTAAAATTGTAATTTCTTCTTCCTTTCTTCATGTTCAAATTGTAATTTCTTCTGCCTTTCTTCTTGTTCAAATTGTAATTTCTTCTGCCTTTCTTCATGTTCAAATTGTAATTTCTTCTGCATTTTTCTATGTTGAAATTGTAATTTCTTCTGCCTTTCTTCATGTTCAAATTGTAATTTCTTCTGCATTTTTCTATGTTAAAATTGTAATTTCTTCTGCCTTTCTTCATGTTCAAATTGTAATTTCTTCTGCATTTTTCTATGTTAAAATTGTAATTTCTTCTGCCTTTCTTCATGTTCAAATTGTAATTTCTTCTGCATTTTTCTATGTTAAAATTGTAATTTCTTCTGCCTTTCTTCATGTTCAAATTGTAATTTCTTCTGCCTTTCTTCATGTTCAAATTGTAATTTCTTCTGCATTTTTCTATGTTAAAATTGTAATTTCTTCTGCCTTTCTTCATGTTAAAATTGTAATTTCTTCTGCCTTTCTTCATGTTCAAATTGTAATTTCTTCTGCATTTTTCTATGTTAAAATTGTAATTTCTTCTGCCTTTCTTCATGTTCAAATTGTAATTTCTTCTGCCTTTCTTCTTGTTCAAATTGTAATTTCTTCTGCCTTTCTTCATGTTCAAATTGTTATTTCTTCTGCATTTTTCTATGTTAAAATTGTAATTTCTTCTGCCTTTCTTCATGTTCAAATTGTAATTTCATCTGCCTTTCTTCATGTTAAAATTGTAATTTCTTCTGCCTTTCTTCATGTTCAAATTGTAATTTCTTCTGCATTTTTCTATGTTAAAATTGTAATTTCTTCTGCCTTTCTTCATGTTCAAATTGTAATTTCTTCTGCCTTTCTTCATGTTCAAATTGTAATTTCTTCTGCATTTTTCTATGTTAAAATTGTAATTTCTTCTTCCTTTCTTCATGTTCAAATTGTAATTTCTTCTGCCTTTCTTCTTGTTCAAATTGTAATTTCTTCTGCCTTTCTTCATGTTCAAATTGTAATTTCTTCTGCATTTTTCTATGTTGAAATTGTAATTTCTTCTGCCTTTCTTCATGTTCAAATTGTAATTTCTTCTGCATTTTTCTATGTTAAAATTGTAATTTCTTCTGCCTTTCTTCATGTTCAAATTGTAATTTCTTCTGCATTTTTCTATGTTAAAATTGTAATTTCTTCTGCCTTTCTTCATGTTAAAATTGTAATTTCTTCTGCCTTTCTTCATGTTAAAATTGTAATTTCTTCTGCCTTTCTTCATGTTCAAATTGTAATTTCTTCTGCATTTTTCTATGTTAAAATTGTAATTTCTTCTGCCTTTCTTCATGTTCAAATTGTAATTTCTTCTGCCTTTCTTCATGTTCAAATTGTAATTTCTTCTGCATTTTTCTATGTTAAAATTGTAATTTCTTCTGCCTTTCTTCATGTTAAAATTGTAATTTCTTCTGCCTTTCTTCATGTTCAAATTGTAATTTCTTCTGCCTTTCTTCATGTTCAAATTGTAATTTCTTCTGCCTTTCTTCATGTTAAAATTGTAATTTCTTCTGCCTTTCTTCATGTTCAAATTGTAATTTCTTCTGCCTTTCTTCATGTTAAAATTGTAATTTCTTCTGCCTTTCTTCATGTTCAAATTGTAATTTCTTCTGCCTTTCTTCATGTTCAAATTGTAATTTCTTCTGCATTTTTCTATGTTAAAATTGTAATTTCTTCTGCCTTTCTTCATGTTCAAATTGTAATTTCTTCTGCATTTTTCTATGTTAAAATTGTAATTTCTTCTGCCTTTCTTCATGTTCAAATTGTAATTTCTTCTGCATTTTTCTATGTTAAAATTGTAATTTCTTCTGCCTTTCTTCATGTTCAAATTGTAATTTCTTCTGCCTTTCTTCATGTTAAAATTGTAATTTCTTCTGCCTTTCTTCATGTTCAAATTGTAATTTCTTCTGCCTTTCTTCATGTTAAAATTGTAATTTCTTCTGCCTTTCTTCATGTTCAAATTGTAATTTCTTCTGCCTTTCTTCATGTTCAAATTGTAATTTCTTCTGCATTTTTCTATGTTAAAATTGTAATTTCTTCTGCCTTTCTTCATGTTCAAATTGTAATTTCTTCTGCATTTTTCTATGTTAAAATTGTAATTTCTTCTGCCTTTCTTCATGTTCAAATTGTAATTTCTTCTGCATTTCTTCATGTTCAAATTGTAATTTCTTCTGCCTTTCTTCATGTTCAAATTGTAATTTCTTCTGCCTTTCTTCATGTTCAAATTGTAATTTCTTCTGCATTTTTCTATGTTAAAATTGTAATTTCTTCTGCCTTTCTTCATGTTCAAATTGTAATTTCTTCTGCATTTTTCTATGTTAAAATTGTAATTTCTTCTGCCTTTCTTCATGTTCAAATTGTAATTTCTTCTGCATTTCTTCATGTTAAAATTGTAATTTCTTCTGCCTTTCTTCATGTTCAAATTGTAATTTCTCTTGCCTTTCTTCATGTTCAAATTGTAATTTCTTCTGCCTTTCTTCATGTTAAAATTGTAATTTCTTCTGCCTTTCTTCATGTTCAAATTGTAATTTCTTCTGCCTTTCTTCATGTTCAAATTGTAATTTATTCTGCATTTTTCTATGTTAAAATTGTAATTTCTTCTGCCTTTCTTCATGTTCAAATTGTAATTTCTTCTGCATTTTTCTATGTTAAAATTGTAATTTCTTCTGCCTTTCTTCATGTTAAAATTGTAATTTCTTCTGCCTTTCTTCATGTTAAAATTGTAATTTCTTCTGCCTTTCTTCATGTTCAAATTGTAATTTCTTCTGCATTTTTCTATGTTCAAATTGTAATTTCTTCTGCCTTTCTTCATGTTAAAATTGTAATTTCTTCTGCCTTTCTTCATGTTCAAATTGTAATTTCTTCTGCATTTTTCTATGTTAAAATTGTAATTTCTTCTGCCTTTCTTCATGTTCAAATTGTAATTTCTTCTGCATTTTTCTATGTTAAAATTGTAATTTCTTCTGCCTTTCTTCATGTTCAAATTGTAATTTCTTCTGCATTTTTCTATGTTAAAATTGTAATTTCTTCTGCCTTTCTTCATGTTAAAATTGTAATTTCTTCTGCCTTTCTTCATGTTCAAATTGTAATTTCTTCTGCATTTTTCTATGTTAAAATTGTAATTTCTTCTGCCTTTCTTCATGTTCAAATTGTAATTTCTTCTGCATTTTTCTATGTTAAAATTGTAATTTCTTCTGCCTTTCTTCATGTTCAAATTGTAATTTCTTCTGCCTTTCTTCATGTTAAAATTGTAATTTCTTCTGCCTTTCTTCATGTTCAAATTGTAATTTCTTCTGCCTTTCTTCATGTTCAAATTGTAATTTCTTCTGCCTTTCTTCATGTTCAAATTGTAATTTCTTCTGCATTTTTCTATGTTAAAATTGTAATTTCTTCTGCCTTTCTTCATGTTAAAATTGTAATTTCTTCTGCCTTTCTTCATGTTCAAATTGTAATTTCTTCTGCCTTTCTTCATGTTCAAATTGTAATTTCTTCTGCATTTTTCTATGTTAAAATTGTAATTTCTTCTGCCTTTCTTCATGTTCAAATTGTAATTTCTTCTGCATTTTTCTATGTTAAAATTGTAATTTCTTCTGCCTTTCTTCATGTTCAAATTGTAATTTCTTCTGCCTTTCTTCATGTTCAAATTGTAATTTCTTCTGCATTTTTCTATGTTAAAATTGTAATTTCTTCTGCCTTTCTTCATGTTAAAATTGTAATTTCTTCTGCCTTTCTTCATGTTCAAATTGTAATTTCTTCTGCCTTTCTTCATGTTCAAATTGTAATTTCTTCTGCCTTTCTTCATGTTAAAATTGTAATTTCTTCTGCCTTTCTTCATGTTCAAATTGTAATTTCTTCTGCCTTTCTTCATGTTCAAATTGTAATTTCTTCTGCCTTTCTTCATGTTAAAATTGTAATTTCTTCTGCCTTTCTTCATGTTCAAATTGTAATTTCTTCTGCCTTTCTTCATGTTCAAATTGTAATTTCTTCTGCATTTTTCTATGTTAAAATTGTAATTTCTTCTGCCTTTCTTCATGTTCAAATTGTAATTTCTTCTGCATTTTTCTATGTTAAAATTGTAATTTCTTCTGCCTTTCTTCATGTTCAAATTGTAATTTCTTCTGCATTTCTTCATGTTCAAATTGTAATTTCTTCTGCCTTTCTTCATGTTCAAATTGTAATTTCTTCTGCCTTTCTTCATGTTCAAATTGTAATTTATTCTGCATTTTTCTATGTTAAAATTGTAATTTCTTCTGCCTTTCTTCATGTTCAAATTGTAATTTCTTCTGCATTTTTCTATGTTAAAATTGTAATTTCTTCTGCCTTTCTTCATGTTAAAATTGTAATTTCTTCTGCCTTTCTTCATGTTAAAATTGTAATTTCTTCTGCCTTTCTTCATGTTCAAATTGTAATTTCTTCTGCATTTTTCTATGTTCAAATTGTAATTTCTTCTGCCTTTCTTCATGTTAAAATTGTAATTTCTTCTGCCTTTCTTCATGTTCAAATTGTAATTTCTTCTGCATTTTTCTATGTTAAAATTGTAATTTCTTCTGCCTTTCTTCATGTTCAAATTGTAATTTCTTCTGCATTTTTCTATGTTAAAATTGTAATTTCTTCTGCCTTTCTTCATGTTCAAATTGTAATTTCTTCTGCATTTTTCTATGTTAAAATTGTAATTTCTTCTGCCTTTCTTCATGTTAAAATTGTAATTTCTTCTGCCTTTCTTCATGTTCAAATTGTAATTTCTTCTGCATTTTTCTATGTTAAAATTGTAATTTCTTCTGCCTTTCTTCATGTTCAAATTGTAATTTCTTCTGCATTTTTCTATGTTAAAATTGTAATTTCTTCTGCCTTTCTTCATGTTCAAATTGTAATTTCTTCTGCCTTTCTTCATGTTAAAATTGTAATTTCTTCTGCCTTTCTTCATGTTCAAATTGTAATTTCTTCTGCCTTTCTTCATGTTCAAATTGTAATTTCTTCTGCCTTTCTTCATGTTCAAATTGTAATTTCTTCTGCATTTTTCTATGTTAAAATTGTAATTTCTTCTGCCTTTCTTCATGTTAAAATTGTAATTTCTTCTGCCTTTCTTCATGTTCAAATTGTAATTTCTTCTGCCTTTCTTCATGTTCAAATTGTAATTTCTTCTGCATTTTTCTATGTTAAAATTGTAATTTCTTCTGCCTTTCTTCATGTTCAAATTGTAATTTCTTCTGCATTTTTCTATGTTAAAATTGTAATTTCTTCTGCCTTTCTTCATGTTCAAATTGTAATTTCTTCTGCCTTTCTTCATGTTCAAATTGTAATTTCTTCTGCATTTTTCTATGTTAAAATTGTAATTTCTTCTGCCTTTCTTCATGTTAAAATTGTAATTTCTTCTGCCTTTCTTCATGTTCAAATTGTAATTTCTTCTGCCTTTCTTCATGTTCAAATTGTAATTTCTTCTGCCTTTCTTCATGTTAAAATTGTAATTTCTTCTGCCTTTCTTCATGTTCAAATTGTAATTTCTTCTGCCTTTCTTCATGTTCAAATTGTAATTTCTTCTGCCTTTCTTCATGTTAAAATTGTAATTTCTTCTGCCTTTCTTCATGTTCAAATTGTAATTTCTTCTGCCTTTCTTCATGTTAAAATTGTAATTTCTTCTGCCTTTCTTCATGTTCAAATTGTAATTTCTTCTGCCTTTCTTCATGTTCAAATTGTAATTTCTTCTGCATTTTTCTATGTTAAAATTGTAATTTCTTCTGCCTTTCTTCATGTTCAAATTGTAATTTCTTCTGCATTTTTCTATGTTAAAATTGTAATTTCTTCTGCCTTTCTTCATGTTCAAATTGTAATTTCTTCTGCCTTTCTTCATGTTAAAATTGTAATTTCTTCTGCCTTTCTTCATGTTCAAATTGTAATTTCTTCTGCCTTTCTTCATGTTAAAATTGTAATTTCTTCTGCCTTTCTTCATGTTCAAATTGTAATTTCTTCTGCCTTTCTTCATGTTCAAATTGTAATTTCTTCTGCATTTTTCTATGTTAAAATTGTAATTTCTTCTGCCTTTCTTCATGTTCAAATTGTAATTTCTTCTGCATTTTTCTATGTTAAAATTGTAATTTCTTCTGCCTTTCTTCATGTTCAAATTGTAATTTCTTCTGCATTTCTTCATGTTCAAATTGTAATTTCTTCTGCCTTTCTTCATGTTCAAATTGTAATTTCTTCTGCCTTTCTTCATGTTCAAATTGTAATTTCTTCTGCATGTTTCTATGTTAAAATTGTAATTTCTTCTGCCTTTCTTCATGTTCAAATTGTAATTTCTTCTGCATTTTTCTATGTTAAAATTGTAATTTCTTCTGCCTTTCTTCATGTTCAAATTGTAATTTCTTCTGCATTTCTTCATGTTAAAATTGTAATTTCTTCTGCCTTTCTTCATGTTCAAATTGTAATTTCTCTTGCCTTTCTTCATGTTCAAATTGTAATTTCTTCTGCCTTTCTTCATGTTAAAATTGTAATTTCTTCTGCCTTTCTTCATGTTCAAATTGTAATTTCTTCTGCCTTTCTTCATGTTCAAATTGTAATTTATTCTGCATTTTTCTATGTTAAAATTGTAATTTCTTCTGCCTTTCTTCATGTTCAAATTGTAATTTCTTCTGCATTTTTCTATGTTAAAATTGTAATTTCTTCTGCCTTTCTTCATGTTAAAATTGTAATTTCTTCTGCCTTTCTTCATGTTAAAATTGTAATTTCTTCTGCCTTTCTTCATGTTCAAATTGTAATTTCTTCTGCATTTTTCTATGTTCAAATTGTAATTTCTTCTGCCTTTCTTCATGTTAAAATTGTAATTTCTTCTGCCTTTCTTCATGTTCAAATTGTAATTTCTTCTGCATTTTTCTATGTTAAAATTGTAATTTCTTCTGCCTTTCTTCATGTTCAAATTGTAATTTCTTCTGCATTTTTCTATGTTAAAATTGTAATTTCTTCTGCCTTTCTTCATGTTCAAATTGTAATTTCTTCTGCATTTTTCTATGTTAAAATTGTAATTTCTTCTGCCTTTCTTCATGTTAAAATTGTAATTTCTTCTGCCTTTCTTCATGTTCAAATTGTAATTTCTTCTGCATTTTTCTATGTTAAAATTGTAATTTCTTCTGCCTTTCTTCATGTTCAAATTGTAATTTCTTCTGCATTTTTCTATGTTAAAATTGTAATTTCTTCTGCCTTTCTTCATGTTCAAATTGTAATTTCTTCTGCCTTTCTTCATGTTAAAATTGTAATTTCTTCTGCCTTTCTTCATGTTCAAATTGTAATTTCTTCTGCCTTTCTTCATGTTCAAATTGTAATTTCTTCTGCCTTTCTTCATGTTCAAATTGTAATTTCTTCTGCATTTTTCTATGTTAAAATTGTAATTTCTTCTGCCTTTCTTCATGTTAAAATTGTAATTTCTTCTGCCTTTCTTCATGTTCAAATTGTAATTTCTTCTGCCTTTCTTCATGTTCAAATTGTAATTTCTTCTGCATTTTTCTATGTTAAAATTGTAATTTCTTCTGCCTTTCTTCATGTTCAAATTGTAATTTCTTCTGCATTTTTCTATGTTAAAATTGTAATTTCTTCTGCCTTTCTTCATGTTCAAATTGTAATTTCTTCTGCCTTTCTTCATGTTCAAATTGTAATTTCTTCTGCATTTTTCTATGTTAAAATTGTAATTTCTTCTGCCTTTCTTCATGTTAAAATTGTAATTTCTTCTGCCTTTCTTCATGTTCAAATTGTAATTTCTTCTGCCTTTCTTCATGTTCAAATTGTAATTTCTTCTGCCTTTCTTCATGTTAAAATTGTAATTTCTTCTGCCTTTCTTCATGTTCAAATTGTAATTTCTTCTGCCTTTCTTCATGTTCAAATTGTAATTTCTTCTGCCTTTCTTCATGTTAAAATTGTAATTTCTTCTGCCTTTCTTCATGTTCAAATTGTAATTTCTTCTGCCTTTCTTCATGTTCAAATTGTAATTTCTTCTGCATTTTTCTATGTTAAAATTGTAATTTCTTCTGCCTTTCTTCATGTTCAAATTGTAATTTCTTCTGCATTTTTCTATGTTAAAATTGTAATTTCTTCTGCCTTTCTTCATGTTCAAATTGTAATTTCTTCTGCATTTCTTCATGTTCAAATTGTAATTTCTTCTGCCTTTCTTCATGTTCAAATTGTAATTTCTTCTGCCTTTCTTCATGTTCAAATTGTAATTTATTCTGCATTTTTCTATGTTAAAATTGTAATTTCTTCTGCCTTTCTTCATGTTCAAATTGTAATTTCTTCTGCATTTTTCTATGTTAAAATTGTAATTTCTTCTGCCTTTCTTCATGTTAAAATTGTAATTTCTTCTGCCTTTCTTCATGTTAAAATTGTAATTTCTTCTGCCTTTCTTCATGTTCAAATTGTAATTTCTTCTGCATTTTTCTATGTTCAAATTGTAATTTCTTCTGCCTTTCTTCATGTTAAAATTGTAATTTCTTCTGCCTTTCTTCATGTTCAAATTGTAATTTCTTCTGCATTTTTCTATGTTAAAATTGTAATTTCTTCTGCCTTTCTTCATGTTCAAATTGTAATTTCTTCTGCATTTTTCTATGTTAAAATTGTAATTTCTTCTGCCTTTCTTCATGTTCAAATTGTAATTTCTTCTGCATTTTTCTATGTTAAAATTGTAATTTCTTCTGCCTTTCTTCATGTTAAAATTGTAATTTCTTCTGCCTTTCTTCATGTTCAAATTGTAATTTCTTCTGCATTTTTCTATGTTAAAATTGTAATTTCTTCTGCCTTTCTTCATGTTCAAATTGTAATTTCTTCTGCATTTTTCTATGTTAAAATTGTAATTTCTTCTGCCTTTCTTCATGTTCAAATTGTAATTTCTTCTGCCTTTCTTCATGTTAAAATTGTAATTTCTTCTGCCTTTCTTCATGTTCAAATTGTAATTTCTTCTGCCTTTCTTCATGTTCAAATTGTAATTTCTTCTGCCTTTCTTCATGTTCAAATTGTAATTTCTTCTGCATTTTTCTATGTTAAAATTGTAATTTCTTCTGCCTTTCTTCATGTTAAAATTGTAATTTCTTCTGCCTTTCTTCATGTTCAAATTGTAATTTCTTCTGCCTTTCTTCATGTTCAAATTGTAATTTCTTCTGCATTTTTCTATGTTAAAATTGTAATTTCTTCTGCCTTTCTTCATGTTCAAATTGTAATTTCTTCTGCATTTTTCTATGTTAAAATTGTAATTTCTTCTGCCTTTCTTCATGTTCAAATTGTAATTTCTTCTGCCTTTCTTCATGTTCAAATTGTAATTTCTTCTGCATTTTTCTATGTTAAAATTGTAATTTCTTCTGCCTTTCTTCATGTTAAAATTGTAATTTCTTCTGCCTTTCTTCATGTTCAAATTGTAATTTCTTCTGCCTTTCTTCATGTTCAAATTGTAATTTCTTCTGCCTTTCTTCATGTTAAAATTGTAATTTCTTCTGCCTTTCTTCATGTTCAAATTGTAATTTCTTCTGCCTTTCTTCATGTTCAAATTGTAATTTCTTCTGCCTTTCTTCATGTTAAAATTGTAATTTCTTCTGCCTTTCTTCATGTTCAAATTGTAATTTCTTCTGCCTTTCTTCATGTTCAAATTGTAATTTCTTCTGCATTTTTCTATGTTAAAATTGTAATTTCTTCTGCCTTTCTTCATGTTCAAATTGTAATTTCTTCTGCATTTTTCTATGTTAAAATTGTAATTTCTTCTGCCTTTCTTCATGTTCAAATTGTAATTTCTTCTGCATTTCTTCATGTTCAAATTGTAATTTCTTCTGCCTTTCTTCATGTTCAAATTGTAATTTCTTCTGCCTTTCTTCATGTTCAAATTGTAATTTCTTCTGCATTTTTCTATGTTAAAATTGTAATTTCTTCTGCCTTTCTTCATGTTCAAATTGTAATTTCTTCTGCATTTTTCTATGTTAAAATTGTAATTTCTTCTGCCTTTCTTCATGTTCAAATTGTAATTTCTTCTGCATTTCTTCATGTTAAAATTGTAATTTCTTCTGCCTTTCTTCATGTTCAAATTGTAATTTCTTCTGCCTTTCTTCATGTTCAAATTGTAATTTCTTCTGCCTTTCTTCATGTTAAAATTGTAATTTCTTCTGCCTTTCTTCATGTTCAAATTGTAATTTCTTCTGCCTTTCTTCATGTTCAAATTGTAATTTATTCTGCATTTTTCTATGTTAAAATTGTAATTTCTTCTGCCTTTCTTCATGTTCAAATTGTAATTTCTTCTGCATTTTTCTATGTTAAAATTGTAATTTCTTCTGCCTTTCTTCATGTTAAAATTGTAATTTCTTCTGCCTTTCTTCATGTTAAAATTGTAATTTCTTCTGCCTTTCTTCATGTTCAAATTGTAATTTCTTCTGCATTTTTCTATGTTCAAATTGTAATTTCTTCTGCCTTTCTTCATGTTAAAATTGTAATTTCTTCTGCCTTTCTTCATGTTCAAATTGTAATTTCTTCTGCATTTTTCTATGTTAAAATTGTAATTTCTTCTGCCTTTCTTCATGTTCAAATTGTAATTTCTTCTGCATTTTTCTATGTTAAAATTGTAATTTCTTCTGCCTTTCTTCATGTTCAAATTGTAATTTCTTCTGCATTTTTCTATGTTAAAATTGTAATTTCTTCTGCCTTTCTTCATGTTAAAATTGTAATTTCTTCTGCCTTTCTTCATGTTCCAATTGTAATTTCTTCTGCATTTTTCTATGTTAAAATTGTAATTTCTTCTGCCTTTCTTCATGTTCAAATTGTAATTTCTTCTGCATTTTTCTATGTTAAAATTGTAATTTCTTCTGCCTTTCTTCATGTTCAAATTGTAATTTCTTCTGCCTTTCTTCATGTTAAAATTGTAATTTCTTCTGCCTTTCTTCATGTTCAAATTGTAATTTCTTCTGCATTTTTCTATGTTAAAATTGTAATTTCTTCTGCCTTTCTTCATGTTCAAATTGTAATTTCTTCTGCCTTTCTTCATGTTCAAATTGTAATTTCTTCTGCCTTTCTTCATGTTCAAATTGTAATTTCTTCTGCCTTTCTTCATGTTCAAATTGTAATTTCTTCTGCATTTTTCTATGTTAAAATTGTAATTTCTTCTGCCTTTCTTCATGTTCAAATTGTAATTTATTCTGCATTTTTCTATGTTAAAATTGTAATTTCTTCTGCCTTTCTTCATGTTCAAATTGTAATTTCTTCTGCATTTTTCTATGTTCAAATTGTAATTTCTTCTGCCTTTCTTCATGTTAAAATTGTAATTTCTTCTGCCTTTCTTCATGTTAAAATTGTAATTTCTTCTGCCTTTCTTCATGTTCAAATTGTAATTTCTTCTGCATTTTTCTATGTTAAAATTGTAATTTCTTCTGCCTTTCTTCATGTTCAAATTGTAATTTCTTCTGCCTTTCTTCATGTTCAAATTGTAATTTCTTCTGCATTTTTCTATGTTAAAATTGTAATTTCTTCTGCCTTTCTTCATGTTCAAATTGTAATTTCTTCTGCATTTTTCTATGTTAAAATTGTAATTTCTTCTGCCTTTCTTCATGTTAAAATTGTAATTTCTTCTGCCTTTCTTCATGTTCAAATTGTAATTTCTTCTGCATTTTTCTATGTTAAAATTGTAATTTCTTCTGCCTTTCTTCATGTTCAAATTGTAATTTCTTCTGCCTTTCTTCATGTTCAAATTGTAATTTCTTCTGCCTTTCTTCATGTTCAAATTGTAATTTCTTCTGCCTTTCTTCATGTTCAAATTGTAATTTCTTCTGCATTTTTCTATGTTAAAATTGTAATTTCTTCTGCCTTTCTTCATGTTCAAATTGTAATTTATTCTGCATTTTTCTATGTTAAAATTGTAATTTCTTCTGCCTTTCTTCATGTTCAAATTGTAATTTCTTCTGCATTTTTCTATGTTAAAATTGTAATTTCTTCTGCCTTTCTTCATGTTAAAATTGTAATTTCTTCTGCCTTTCTTCATGTTCAAATTGTAATTTCTTCTGCCTTTCTTCATGTTCAAATTGTAATTTCTTCTGCATTTTTCTATGTTAAAATTGTAATTTCTTCTGCCTTTCTTCATGTTAAAATTGTAATTTCTTCTGCCTTTCTTCATGTTCAAATTGTAATTTCTTCTGCATTTTTCTATGTTAAAATTGTAATTTCTTCTGCCTTTCTTCATGTTCAAATTGTAATTTCTTCTGCATTTTTCTATGTTAAAATTGTAATTTCTTCTGCCTTTCTTCATGTTAAAATTGTAATTTCTTCTGCCTTTCTTCATGTTAAAATTGTAATTTCTTCTGCATTTTTCTATGTTAAAATTGTAATTTCTTCTGCCTTTCTTCATGTTAAAATTGTAATTTCTTCTGCCTTTCTTCATGTTAAAATTGTAATTTCTTCTGCCTTTCTTCGTGTTCAAATTGTAATTTCTTCTGCCTTTCTTCATGTTCAAATTGTAATTTCTTCTGCCTTTCTTCATGTTCAAATTGTAATTTCTTCTGCATTTTTCTATGTTAAAATTGTAATTTCTTCTGCCTTTCTTCATGTTCAAATTGTAATTTCTTCTGCCTTTCTTCATGTTCAAATTGTAATTTCTTCTGCATTTTTCTATGTTAAAATTGTAATTTCTTCTGCCTTTCTTCATGTTAAAATTGTAATTTCTTCTGCCTTACTTCATGTTCAAATTGTAATTTCTTCTGCCTTTCTTCATGTTCAAATTGTAATTTCTTCTGCATTTTTCTATGTTAAAATTGTAATTTCTTCTGCCTTTCTTCATGTTAAAATTGTAATTTCTTCTGCCTTTCTTCATGTTCAAATTGTAATTTCTTCTGCCTTTCTTCATGTTCAAATTGTAATTTCTTCTGCCTTTCTTCATGTTCAAATTGTAATTTCTTCTGCATTTTTCTATGTTAAAATTGTAATTTCTTCTGCCTTTCTTCATGCTCAAATTGTAATTTCTTCTGCCTTTCTTCATGTTCAAATTGTAATTTCTTCTGCATTTTTCTATGTTAAAATTGTAATTTCTTCTGCCTTTCTTCATGTTAAAATTGTAATTTCTTCTGCCTTTCTTCATGTTCAAATTGTAATTTCTTCTGCATTTTTCTATGTTAAAATTGTAATTTCTTCTGCCTTTCTTCATGTTCAAATTGTAATTTCTTCTGCATTTTTCTATGTTAAAATTGTAATTTCTTCTGCCTTTCTTCATGTTCAAATTGTAATTTCTTCTGCCTTTCTTCATGTTAAAATTGTAATTTCTTCTGCCTTTCTTCATGTTAAAATTGTAATTTCTTCTGCCTTTCTTCATGTTCAAATTGTAATTTCTTCTGCCTTTCTTCATGTTAAAATTGTAATTTCTTCTGCCTTTCTTCATGTTCAAATTGTAATTTCTTCTGCATTTTTCTATGTTAAAATTGTAATTTCTTCTGCCTTTCTTCATGTTCAAATTGTAATTTCTTCTGCCTTACTTCATGTTCAAATTGTAATTTCTTCTGCCTTTCTTCATGTTCAAATTGTAATTTCTTCTGCATTTTTCTATGTTAAAATTGTAATTTCTTCTGCCTTTCTTCATGTTAAAATTGTAATTTCTTCTGCCTTTCTTCATGTTCAAATTGTAATTTCTTCTGCCTTTCTTCATGTTCAAATTGTAATTTCTTCTGCCTTTCTTCATGTTAAAATTGTAATTTCTTCTGCCTTTCTTCATGTTAAAATTGTAATTTCTTCTGCCTTTCTTCATGTTCAAATTGTAATTTCTTCTGCCTTACTTCATGTTCAAATTGTAATTTCTTCTGCCTTTCTTCATGTTCAAATTGTAATTTCTTCTGCATTTTTCTATGTTAAAATTGTAATTTCTTCTGCCTTTCTTCATGTTCAAATTGTAATTTCTTCTGCCTTTCTTCATGTTAAAATTGTAATTCTTCTGCCTTTCTTCATGTTCAAATTGTAATTTCTTCTGCCTTTCTTCATGTTAAAATTGTAATTTCTTCTGCCTTTCTTCATGTTAAAATTGTAATTTCTTCTGCCTTTCTTCATGTTCAAATTGTAATTTCTTCTGCCTTTCTTCATGTTCAAATTGTAATTTCTTCTGCATTTTTCTATGTTAAAATTGTAATTTCTTCTGCCTTTCTTCATGTTAAAATTGTAATTTCTTCTGCCTTTCTTCATGTTCAAATTGTAATTTCTTCTGCCTTTCTTCATGTTCAAATTGTAATTTCTTCTGCATTTTTCTATGTTAAAATTGTAATTTCTTCTGCCTTTCTTCATGTTAAAATTGTAATTTCTTCTGCCTTTCTTCATGTTCAAATTGTAATTTCTTCTGCCTTTCTTCATGTTCAAATTGTAATTTCTTCTGCATTTTTCTATGTTAAAATTGTAATTTCTTCTGCCTTTCTTCATGTTCAAATTGTAATTTCTTCTGCCTTTCTTCATGTTAAAATTGTAATTTCTTCTGCATTTTTCTATGTTAAAATTGTAATTTCTTCTGCCTTTCTTCATGTTCAAATTGTAATTTCTTCTGCATTTTTCTATGTTAAAATTGTAATTTCTTCTGCCTTTCTTCATGTTCAAATTGTAATTTCTTCTGCCTTTCTTCATGTTCAAATTGTAATTTCTTCTGCCTTTCTTCATGTTCAAATTGTAATTTCTTCTGCCTTTCTTCATGTTCAAATTGTAATTTCTTCTGCCTTTCTTCATGTTCAAATTGTAATTTCTTCTGCCTTTCTTCATGTTCAAATTGTAATTTCTTCTGCCTTTCTTCATGTTCAAATTGTAATTTCTTCTGCCTTTCTTCATGTTCAAATTGTAATTTCTTCTGCATTTTTCTATGTTAAAATTGTAATTTCTTCTGCATTTCTTCATGTTCAAATTGTAATTTCTTCTGCCTTTCTTCATGTTCAAATTGTAATTTCTTCTGCCTTTCTTCATGTTCAAATTGTAATTTCTTCTTCCTTTCTTCATGTTAAAATTGTAATTTCTTCTGCCTTTCTTCATGTTCAAATTGTAATTTCTTCTGCATTTTTCTATGTTAAAATTGTAATTTCTTCTGCCTTTCTTCATGTTCAAATTGTAATTTCATCTGCCTTTCTTCATGTTCAAATTGTAATTTCTTCTGCCTTTCTTCATGTTCAAATTGTAATTTCTTCTGCATTTTTCTATGTTAAAATTGTAATTTCTTCTGCCTTTCTTCATGTTCAAATTGTAATTTCTTCTGCATTTTTCTATGTTAAAATTTTAATTTCTTCTGCCTTTCTTCATGTTCAAATTGTAATTTCTTCTGCCTTTCTTCATGTTCAAATTGTAATTTCTTCTGCATTTTTCTATGTTAAAATTGTAATTTCTTCTGCCTTTCTTCATGTTCAAATTGTAATTTCTTCTGCATTTTTCTATGTTAAAATTTTAATTTCTTCTGCCTTTCTTCATGTAAAAATTGTAATTTCTTCTGCCTTTCTTCATGTTCAAATTGTAATTTCATCTGCCTTTCTTCATGTTCAAATTGTAATTTCTTCTGCCTTTCTTCATGTTCAAATTGTAATTTCTTCTGCATTTTTCTATGTTCAAATTGTAATTTCTTCTGCCTTTCTTCATGTTCAAATTGTTATTTCTTCTGCATTTTTCTATGTTAAAATTGTAATTTCTTCTGCCTTTCTTCATGTTCAAATTGTAATTTCATCTGCCTTTCTTCATGTTCAAATTGTAATTTCTTCTGCCTTTCTTCATGTTCAAATTGTAATTTCTTCTGCATTTTTCTATGTTAAAATTGTAATTTCTTCTGCCTTTCTTCATGTTCAAATTGTAATTTCTTCTGCCTTTCTTCATGTTCAAATTGTAATTTCTTCTGCATTTTTCTATGTTAAAATTGTAATTTCTTCTGCCTTTCTTCATGTTCAAATTGTAATTTCTTCTGCATTTTTCTATGTTCAAATTGTAATTTCTTCTGCCTTTCTTCATGTTCAAATTGTAATTTCTTCTGCCTTTCTTCATGTTAAAATTGTAATTTCTTCTGCATTTTTCTATGTTCAAATTGTAATTTCTTCTGCCTTTCTTCATGTTCAAATTGTAATTTCTTCTGCCTTTCTTCATGTTCAAATTGTAATTTCTTCTGCATTTTTCTATGTTCAAATTGTAATTTCTTCTGCCTTTCTTCATGTTCAAATTGTAATTTCTTCTGCATTTTTCTATGTGAAATTGTAATTTCTTCTGCCTTTCTTCATGTTCAAATTGTAATTTCTTCTGCATTTTTCTATGTTCAAATTGTAATTTCTTCTGCCTTTCTTCATGTTAAAATTGTAATTTCTTCTGCATTTTTCTATGTTAAAATTGTAATTTCTTCTGCCTTTCTTCATGTTAAAATTGTAATTTCTTCTGCCTTTCTTCATGTTCAAATTGTAATTTCTTCTGCCTTTCTTCATGTTCAAATTGTAATTTCTTCTGCCTTTCTTCATGTTAAAATTGTAATTTCTTCTGCCTTTCTTCATGTTCAAATTGTAATTTCTTCTGCCTTTCTTCATGTTCAAATTGTAATTTCTTCTGCATTTTTCTATGTTAAAATTGTAATTTCTTCTGCCTTTCTTCATGTTCAAATTGTAATTTCTTCTGCATTTTTCTATGTTAAAATTGTAATTTCTTCTGCCTTTCTTCATGTTCAAATTGTAATTTCTTCTGCATTTTTCTATGTTAAAATTGTAATTTCTTCTGCCTTTCTTCATGTTCAAATTGTAATTTCTTCTGCATTTCTTCATGTTCAAATTGTAATTTCTTCTGCCTTTCTTCATGTTCAAATTGTAATTTCTTCTGCCTTTCTTCATGTTCAAATTGTAATTTCTTCTGCATTTTTCTATGTTAAATTGTAATTTCTTCTGCCTTTCTTCATGTTCAAATTGTAATTTCTTCTGCATTGTTCTATGTTAAAATTGTAATTTCTTCTGCCTTTCTTCATGTTCAAATTGTAATTTCTTCTGCATTTTTCTATGTTAAAATTGTAATTTCTTCTGCCTTTCTTCATGTTCAAATTGTAATTTCTTCTGCATTTTTCTATGTTGAAATTGTAATTTCTTCTGCCTTTCTTCATGTTCAAATTGTAATTTCTTCTGCATTTTTCTATGTTAAAATTGTAATTTCTTCTGCCTTTCTTCATGTTCAAATTGTAATTTCTTCTGCATTTTTCTATGTTAAAATTGTAATTTCTTCTGCCTTTCTTCATGTTAAAATTGTAATTTCTTCTGCCTTTCTTCATGTTCAAATTGTAATTTCTTCTGCCTTTCTTCATGTTCAAATTGTAATTTCTTCTGCATTTTTCTATGTTAAAATTGTAATTTCTTCTGCCTTTCTTCATGTTCAAATTGTAATTTCTTCTGCCTTACTTCATGTTCAAATTGTAATTTCTTCTGCCTTTCTTCATGTTCAAATTGTAATTTCTTCTGCATTTTTCTATGTTAAAATTGTAATTTCTTCTGCCTTTCTTCATGTTCAAATTGTAATTTCTTCTGCCTTTCTTCATGTTAAAATTGTAATTTCTTCTGCATTTTTCTATGTTAAAATTGTAATTTCTTCTGCCTTTCTTCATGTTCAAATTGTAATTTCTTCTGCATTTTTCTATGTTAAAATTGTAATTTCTTCTGCCTTTCTTCATGTTCAAATTGTAATTTCTTCTGCCTTTCTTCATGTTAAAATTGTAATTTCTTCTGCCTTTCTTCATGTTCAAATTGTAATTTCTTCTGCATTTTTCTATGTTAAAATTGTAATTTCTTCTGCCTTTCTTCATGTTCAAATTGTAATTTCTTCTGCCTTACTTCATGTTCAAATTGTAATTTCTTCTGCCTTTCTTCATGTTCAAATTGTAATTTCTTCTGCATTTTTCTATGTTAAAATTGTAATTTCTTCTGCCTTTCTTCATGTTCAAATTGTAATTTCTTCTGCCTTTCTTCATGTTCAAATTGTAATTTCTTCTGCCTTTCTTCATGTTCAAATTGTAATTTCTTCTGCCTTTCTTCATGTTCAAATTGTAATTTCTTCTGCCTTTCTTCATGTTAAAATTGTAATTTCTTCTGCCTTTCTTCATGTTAAAATTGTAATTTCTTCTGCATTTTTCTATGTTCAAATTGTAATTTCTTCTGCCTTTCTTCATGTTCAAATTGTAATTTCTTCTGCATTTCTTCATGTTCAAATTGTAATTTCTTCTGCATTTTTCTATGTTCAAATTGTAATTTCTTCTGCCTTTCTTCATGTTAAAATTGTAATTTCTTCTGCATTTTTCTATGTTCAAATTGTAATTTCTTCTGCCTTTCTTCATGTTCAAATTGTAATTTCTTCTGCCTTTCTTCATGTTCAAATTGTAATTTCTTCTGCCTTTCTTCATGTTCAAATTGTAATTTCTTCTGCCTTTTCTTCATGTTAAAATTGTAATTTCTTCTGCATTTCTTCATGTTCAAATTGTAATTTCTTCTGCATTTTTCTATGTTCAAATTGTAATTTCTTCTGCCTTTCTTCATGTTCAAATTGTAATTTCTTCTGCATTTTTTCTATGTTAAAATTGTAATTTCTTCTGCCTTTCTTCATGTTAAAATTGTAATTTCTTCTGCCTTTCTTCTATGTTCAAATTGTAATTTCTTCTGCCTTTCTTCATGTTAAAATTGTAATTTCTTCTGCCTTTCTTCATGTTCAAATTGTAATTTCTTCTGCCTTTCTTCATGTTCAAATTGTAATTTCTTCTGCATTTTTCTATGTTAAAATTGTAATTTCTTCTGCCTTTCTTCATGTTCAAATTGTAATTTCTTCTGCCTTTCTTCATGTTCAAATTGTAATTTCTTCTGCCTTTCTTCATGTTCAAATTGTAATTTCTTCTGCCTTTCTTCATGTTAAAATTGTAATTTCTTCTGCCTTTCTTCATGTTAAAATTGTAATTTCTTCTGCCTTTCTTCATGTTCAAATTGTAATTTCTTCTGCCTTTCTTCATGTTCAAATTGTAATTTCTTCTGCCTTTCTTCATGTTCAAATTGTAATTTCTTCTGCCTTTCTTCATGTTCAAATTGTAATTTCTTCTGCCTTTCTTCATGTTAAAATTGTAATTTCTTCTGCCTTTCTTCATGTTCAAATTGTAATTTCTTCTGCCTTTCTTCATGTTAAAATTGTAATTTCTTCTGCCTTTCTTCATGTTAAAATTGTAATTTCTTCTGCCTTTCTTCATGTTCAAATTGTAATTTCTTCTGCCTTTCTTCATGTTCAAATTGTAATTTCTTCTGCCTTTCTTCATGTTCAAATTGTAATTTCTTCTGCCTTTCTTCATGTTCAAATTGTAATTTCTTCTTCCTTTCTTCATGTTAAAATTGTAATTTCTTCTGCCTTTCTTCATGTTCAAATTGTAATTTCTTCTGCCTTTCTTCATGTTAAAATTGTAATTTCTTCTGCCTTTCTTCATGTTAAAATTGTAATTTCTTCTGCCTTTCTTCATGTTCAAATTGTAATTTCTTCTGCCTTTCTTCATGTTCAAATTGTAATTTCTTCTGCCTTTCTTCATGTTCAAATTGTAATTTCTTCTGCTTTCTTCATGTTCAAATTGTAATTTCTTCTGCCTTTCTTCATGTTAAAATTGTAATTTCTTCTGCCTTTCTTCATGTTCAAATTGTAATTTCTTCTGCCTTTCTTCATGTTAAAATTGTAATTTCTTCTGCCTTTCTTCATGTTAAAATTGTAATTTCTTCTGCCTTTCTTCTATGTTAAAATTGTAATTTCTTCTGCCTTTCTTCATGTTCAAATTGTAATTTCTTCTGCCTTTCTTCATGTTAAAATTGTAATTTCTTCTGCCTTTCTTCATGTTCAAATTGTAATTTCTTCTGCCTTTCTTCATGTTCAAATTGTAATTTCTTCTGCCTTTCTTCATGTTCAAATTGTAATTTCTTCTGCCTTTCTTCTATGTTAAAATTGTAATTTCTTCTGCCTTTCTTCATGTTCAAATTGTAATTTCTTCTGCATTTTTCTATGTTAAAATTGTAATTTCTTCTGCCTTTCTTCATGTTCAAATTGTAATTTCTTCTGCCTTTCTTCATGTTCAAATTGTAATTTCTTCTGCCTTTCTTCATGTTCAAATTGTAATTTCTTCTGCATTTTTCTATGTTAAAATTGTAATTTCTTCTGCCTTTCTTCATGTTCAAATTGTAATTTCTTCTGCCTTTCTTCATGTTCAAATTGTAATTTCTTCTGCATTTTTCTATGTTAAAATTGTAATTTCTTCTGCCTTTCTTCATGTTCAAATTGTAATTTCTTCTGCCTTTCTTCATGTTCAAATTGTAATTTCTTCTGCATTTTTCTATGTTAAAATTGTAATTTCTTCTGCCTTTCTTCATGTTCAAATTGTAATTTCTTCTGCATTTCTTCATGTTAAAATTGTAATTTCTTCTGCCTTTCTTCATGTTAAAATTGTAATTTCTTCTGCCTTTCTTCATGTTCAAATTGTAATTTCATCTGCATTTTTCATGTTCAAATTGTAATTTCTTCTGCCTTTCTTCATGTTCAAATTGTAATTTCTTCTGCATTTTTCTATGTTCAAATTGTAATTTCTTCTGCCTTTCTTCATGTTCAAATTGTAATTTCTTCTGCATTTTTCTATGTTAAAATTGTAATTTCTTCTGCCTTTCTTCATGTTCAAATTGTAATTTCTTCTGCCTTTCTTCATGTTCAAATTGTAATTTCTTCTGCCTTTCTTCATGTTCAAATTGTAATTTCTTCTGCATTTTTCTATGTTAAAATTGTAATTTCTTCTGCCTTTCTTCATGTTCAAATTGTAATTTCTTCTGCCTTTCTTCATGTTCAAATTGTAATTTCTTCTGCATTTTTCTATGTTAAAATTGTAATTTCTTCTGCCTTTCTTCATGTTCAAATTGTAATTTCTTCTGCATTTTTCTATGTTAAAATTGTAATTTCTTCTGCCTTTCTTCATGTTCAAATTGTAATTTCTTCTGCCTTTCTTCATGTTAAAATTGTAATTTCTTCTGCATTTCTTCATGTTCAAATTGTAATTTCTTCTGCCTTTCTTCATGTTCAAATTGTAATTTCTTCTGCCTTTCTTCATGTTCAAATTGTAATTTCTTCTGCATTTCTTCTATGTTCAAATTGTAATTTCTTCTGCCTTTCTTCATGTTCAAATTGTAATTTCTTCTGCATTTTTCTATGTTAAAATTGTAATTTCTTCTGCCTTTCTTCATGTTCAAATTGTAATTTCTTCTGCATTTTTCTATGTTAAAATTGTAATTTCTTCTGCCTTTCTTCATGTTCAAATTGTAATTTCTTCTGCATTTTTCTATGTTAAAATTGTAATTTCTTCTGCCTTTCTTCATGTTCAAATTGTAATTTCTTCTGCCTTTCTTCATGTTCAAATTGTAATTTCTTCTGCCTTTCTTCATGTTCAAATTGTAATTTCTTCTGCCTTTCTTCATGTTAAAATTGTAATTTCTTCTGCATTTCTTCATGTTCAAATTGTAATTTCTTCTGCCTTTCTTCATGTTCAAATTGTAATTTCTTCTGCATTTTTCTATGTTAAAATTGTAATTTCTTCTGCCTTTCTTCATGTTCAAATTGTAATTTCTTCTGCATTTTTCTATGTTAAAATTGTAATTTCTTCTGCCTTTCTTCATGTTCAAATTGTAATTTCTTCTGCCTTTCTTCATGTTCAAATTGTAATTTCTTCTGCCTTTCTTCATGTTCAAATTGTAATTTCTTCTGCCTTTCTTCATGTTAAAATTGTAATTTCTTCTGCCTTTCTTCATGTTCAAATTGTAATTTCTTCTGCCTTTCTTCATGTTCAAATTGTAATTTCTTCTGCATTTTTCTATGTTAAAATTGTAATTTCTTCTGCCTTTCTTCATGTTCAAATTGTAATTTCTTCTGCATTTTTCTATGTTAAAATTGTAATTTCTTCTGCCTTTCTTCATGTTCAAATTGTAATTTCTTCTGCATTTTTCTATGTTAAAATTGTAATTTCTTCTGCCTTTCTTCATGTTCAAATTGTAATTTCTTCTGCCTTTCTTCATGTTCAAATTGTAATTTCTTCTGCCTTTCTTCATGTTCAAATTGTAATTTCTTCTGCCTTTCTTCATGTTCAAATTGTAATTTCTTCTGCATTTTTCTATGTTAAAATTGTAATTTCTTCTGCCTTTCTTCATGTTCAAATTGTAATTTCTTCTGCCTTTCTTCTATGTTAAAATTGTAATTTCTTCTGCCTTTCTTCATGTTCAAATTGTAATTTCTTCTGCCTTTTTCTATGTTCAAATTGTAATTTCTTCTGCCTTTCTTCATGTTCAAATTGTAATTTCTTCTGCATTTTCTATGTTAAAATTGTAATTTCTTCTGCCTTTCTTCATGTTCAAATTGTAATTTCTTCTGCATTTTCTATGTTAAAATTGTAATTTCTTCTGCCTTTCTTCATGTTCAAATTGTAATTTCTTCTGCATTTTTCTATGTTAAAATTGTAATTTCTTCTGCCTTTCTTCATGTTAAAATTGTAATTTCTTCTGCCTTTCTTCATGTTCAAATTGTAATTTCTTCTGCCTTTCTTCATGTTCAAATTGTAATTTCTTCTGCCTTTCTTCATGTTCAAATTGTAATTTCTTCTGCCTTTCTTCATGTTCAAATTGTAATTTCTTCTGCCTTTCTTCATGTTCAAATTGTAATTTCTTCTGCATTTCTTCTATGTTAAAATTGTAATTTCTTCTGCCTTTCTTCATGTTCAAATTGTAATTTCTTCTGCATTTTCTATGTTTAAAATTGTAATTTCTTCTGCCTTTCTTCATGTTCAAATTGTAATTTCTTCTGCATTTTTCTATGTTAAAATTGTAATTTCTTCTGCCTTTCTTCATGTTCAAATTGTAATTTCTTCTGCCTTTCTTCATGTTCAAATTGTAATTTCTTCTGCCTTTCTTCATGTTCAAATTGTAATTTCTTCTGCCTTTCTTCATGTTCAAATTGTAATTTCTTCTGCATTTCTTCTATGTTAAAATTGTAATTTCTTCTGCCTTTCTTCATGTTCAAATTGTAATTTCTTCTGCATTTTTCTATGTTAAAATTGTAATTTCTTCTGCCTTTCTTCATGTTCAAATTGTAATTTCTTCTGCATTTTTCTATGTTAAAATTGTAATTTCTTCTGCCTTTCTTCATGTTCAAATTGTAATTTCTTCTGCCTTTCTTCATGTTCAAATTGTAATTTCTTCTGCATTTTTCTATGTTAAAATTGTAATTTCTTCTGCCTTTCTTCATGTTCAAATTGTAATTTCTTCTGCCTTTCTTCATGTTAAAATTGTAATTTCTTCTGCATTTTTCTATGTTAAAATTGTAATTTCTTCTGCCTTTCTTCATGTTCAAATTGTAATTTCTTCTGCCTTTCTTCATGTTAAAATTGTAATTTCTTCTGCCTTTCTTCATGTTCAAATTGTAATTTCTTCTGCATTTTTCTATGTTAAAATTGTAATTTCTTCTGCCTTTCTTCATGTTCAAATTGTAATTTCTTCTGCCTTTCTTCATGTTCAAATTGTAATTTCTTCTGCCTTTCTTCATGTTCAAATTGTAATTTCTTCTGCATTTTTCTATGTTAAAATTGTAATTTCTTCTGCCTTTCTTCATGTTAAAATTGTAATTTCTTCTGCCTTTCTCCATGTTCAAATTGTAATTTCTTCTGCCTTTCTTCATGTTCAAATTGTAATTTCTTCTGCCTTTCTTCATGTTCAAATTGTAATTTCTTCTGCATTTTTCTATGTTAAAATTGTAATTTCTTCTGCCTTTCTTCATGTTCAAATTGTAATTTCTTCTGCCTTTCTTCATGTTCAAATTGTAATTTCTTCTGCATTTTTCTATGTTCAAATTGTAATTTCTTCTGCCTTTCTTCATGTTCAAATTGTAATTTCTTCTGCATTTTTCTATGTTAAAATTGTAATTTCTTCTGCCTTTCTTCATGTTCAAATTGTAATTTCTTCTGCCTTTCTTCATGTTCAAATTGTAATTTCTTCTGCCTTTCTTCATGTTCAAATTGTAATTTCTTCTGCATTTTTCTATGTTAAAATTGTAATTTCTTCTGCCTTTCTTCATGTTCAAATTGTAATTTCTTCTGCCTTACTTCATGTTCAAATTGTAATTTCTTCTGCATTTTTCTATGTTAAAATTGTAATTTCTTCTGCCTTTCTTCATGTTCAAATTGTAATTTCTTCTGCATTTTTCTATGTTAAAATTGTAATTTCTTCTGCCTTTCTTCATGTTCAAATTGTAATTTCTTCTGCCTTTCTTCATGTTCAAATTGTAATTTCTTCTGCCTTTCTAATGTTCAAATTGTAATTTCTTCTGCCTTTCTTCATGTTCAAATTGTAATTTCTTCTGCATTTTTCTATGTTAAAATTGTAATTTCTTCTGCCTTTCTTCATGTTCAAATTGTAATTTCTTCTGCATTTTTCTATGTTAAAATTGTAATTTCTTCTGCCTTTCTTCATGTTCAAATTGTAATTTCTTCTGCATTTTTCTATGTTAAAATTGTAATTTCTTCTGCCTTTCTTCATGTTCAAATTGTAATTTCTTCTGCCTTTCTTCATGTTCAAATTGTAATTTCTTCTGCATTTTTCTATGTTAAAATTGTAATTTCTTCTGCCTTTCTTCATGTTCAAATTGTAATTTCTTCTGCCTTTCTTCATGTTCAAATTGTAATTTCTTCTGCATTTTTCTATGTTAAAATTGTAATTTCTTCTGCCTTTCTTCATGTTCAAATTGTAATTTCTTCTGCCTTTCTTCATGTTCAAATTGTAATTTCTTCTGCATTTTTCTATGTTAAAATTGTAATTTCTTCTGCCTTTCTTCATGTTCAAATTGTAATTTCTTCTGCATTTTTCTATGTTAAAATTGTAATTTCTTCTGCCTTTCTTCATGTTCAAATTGTAATTTCTTCTGCATTTTTCTATGTTAAAATTGTAATTTCTTCTGCCTTTCTTCATGTTCAAATTGTAATTTCTTCTGCATTTTTCTATGTTAAAATTGTAATTTCTTCTGCCTTTCTTCATGTTCAAATTGTAATTTCTTCTGCCTTTCTTCATGTTCAAATTGTAATTTCTTCTGCATTTTTCTATGTTAAAATTGTAATTTCTTCTGCCTTTCTTCATGTTAAAATTGTAATTTCTTCTGCCTTTCTTCATGTTCAAATTGTAATTTCTTCTGCATTTTTCTATGTTAAAATTGTAATTTCTTCTGCCTTTCTTCATGTTCAAATTGTAATTTCTTCTGCCTTTCTTCATGTTAAAATTGTAATTTCTTCTGCCTTTCTTCATGTTCAAATTGTAATTTCTTCTGCATTTTTCTATGTTAAAATTGTAATTTCTTCTGCCTTTCTTCATGTTCAAATTGTAATTTCTTCTGCCTTTCTTCATGTTCAAATTGTAATTTCTTCTGCCTTTCTTCATGTTCAAATTGTAATTTCTTCTGCATTTTTCTATGTTAAAATTGTAATTTCTTCTGCCTTTCTTCATGTTCAAATTGTAATTTCTTCTGCCTTTCTTCATGTTCAAATTGTAATTTCTTCTGCCTTTCTTCATGTTCAAATTGTAATTTCTTCTGCCTTTCTTCATGTTCAAATTGTAATTTCTTCTGCATTTTTCTATGTTAAAATTGTAATTTCTTCTGCCTTTCTTCATGTTCAAATTGTAATTTCTTCTGCCTTTCTTCATGTTCAAATTGTAATTTCTTCTGCATTTTTCTATGTTCAAATTGTAATTTCTTCTGCCTTTCTTCATGTTCAAATTGTAATTTCTTCTGCATTTTTCTATGTTAAAATTGTAATTTCTTCTGCCTTTCTTCATGTTCAAATTGTAATTTCTTCTGCCTTTCTTCATGTTAAAATTGTAATTTCTTCTGCCTTTCTTCATGTTCAAATTGTAATTTCTTCTGCATTTTCTATGTTAAAATTGTAATTTCTTCTGCCTTTCTTCATGTTCAAATTGTAATTTCTTCTGCCTTTCTTCATGTTCAAATTGTAATTTCTTCTGCCTTTCTTCATGTTCAAATTGTAATTTCTTCTGCATTTTTCTATGTTAAAATTGTAATTTCTTCTGCCTTTCTTCATGTTCAAATTGTAATTTCTTCTGCCTTTCTTCATGTTCAAATTGTAATTTCTTCTGCCTTTCTTCTATGTTAAAATTGTAATTTCTTCTGCCTTTCTTCATGTTCAAATTGTAATTTCTTCTGCATTTTTCTATGTTAAAATTGTAATTTCTTCTGCCTTTCTTCATGTTCAAATTGTAATTTCTTCTGCCTTTCTTCATGTTAAAATTGTAATTTCTTCTGCATTTTTCTATGTTAAAATTGTAATTTCTTCTGCCTTTCTTCATGTTCAAATTGTAATTTCTTCTGCCTTTCTTCATGTTCAAATTGTAATTTCTTCTGCATTTCTTCTATGTTAAAATTGTAATTTCTTCTGCCTTTCTTCATGTTCAAATTGTAATTTCTTCTGCATTTTTCTATGTTAAAATTGTAATTTCTTCTGCCTTTCTTCATGTTCAAATTGTAATTTCTTCTGCCTTTCTTCATGTTCAAATTGTAATTTCTTCTGCATTTTTTCTATGTTAAAATTGTAATTTCTTCTGCCTTTCTTCATGTTCAAATTGTAATTTCTTCTGCATTTTTCTATGTTCAAATTGTAATTTCTTCTGCCTTTCTTCATGTTCAAATTGTAATTTCTTCTGCATTTTTCTATGTTAAAATTGTAATTTCTTCTGCCTTTCTTCATGTTCAAATTGTAATTTCTTCTGCCTTTCTTCATGTTCAAATTGTAATTTCTTCTGCCATTCTTCTATGTTAAAATTGTAATTTCTTCTGCCTTTCTTCATGTTCAAATTGTAATTTCTTCTGCCTTTCTTCATGTTCAAATTGTAATTTCTTCTGCCTTTCTTCATGTTCAAATTGTAATTTCTTCTGCCTTTCTTCATGTTCAAATTGTAATTTCTTCTGCATTTTTCTATGTTAAAATTGTAATTTCTTCTGCCTTTCTTCATGTTAAAATTGTAATTTCTTCTGCCTTTCTTCATGTTAAAATTGTAATTTCTTCTGCATTTTTCTATGTTAAAATTGTAATTTCTTCTGCCTTTCTTCATGTTCAAATTGTAATTTCTTCTGCCTTTCTTCATGTTCAAATTGTAATTTCTTCTGCCTTTCTTCATGTTCAAATTGTAATTTCTTCTGCCTTTCTTCATGTTCAAATTGTAATTTCTTCTGCCTTTCTTCATGTTCAAATTGTAATTTCTTCTGCATTTTCTATGTTAAAATTGTAATTTCTTCTGCCTTTCTTCATGTTAAAATTG